>NC_091742.1:85880926-86182592 GCF_043380555.1 Nothobranchius furzeri
ACAATCATGAAAACAAAGTAAAACAACAGGTGAAAATGCACGTTTCAACTCGATTTGCAGGATTCACGCGTTTTCCAGTGACTCACCTCACACTCCCTAGGGCCCATGCGCTGCGGGACCAGGTGGATGGACAGCTTGTTGCCCTTGATGCTAAGAGGATTTTTGAGGGAATTGTGGACGAAACTTGTGCACGCCGAATGGTTGCCGAAATACACAAAAGCCTGAAAGGGAAGGGAAAAAAACAGTTTTAACCCTGGAACACCTGATCAGGGGTAAGGCTCCAGCATTAGCCACCCACCCTCCGCTGCAGTGGAAGGACCAGGATGTTGTAGAAGAGAGTCTGGAGGTTCTTATTGGGGAAATGCTGCCACACCAGCTTTGCCACGTCCTCGTGTCTGTAGTTTCCTTCTGGTAAACCCGTCAACATGACCGTGGACAGTCTGTTAAACTTGGAGACAGACACCTGCAGAGTGTCATGTTCAGAAAACAGAAACATTTTTTTTACATTAAAAATAAATTTACTTTTTTTAAAAACCCTTAAACAAAACAAAAAAGAAAAAAAAAAAACCCTGAAACTTACCCAAACACCTTTCTGTCTCTCCACTGACAAAAAAGCTACGTGTGAAACAAAAAAATGCTTTTATAGAAGAAATATCGACTGGATTTGAGTTTCTTAGTGTGATGACTTTGGTCATTTCTTACGTGGGATGATGAACCACGGAGAAAGTGTTGGGAAGACAAATGGATACGTCAACAAGGTGACGGAAAACGGTGGCAAGCTGCCAGGTGGTACACCAAAGTTTGTAGTGGGGGCGATCACCCCGGAAACCAAATCTTCACTGTCAGGTAAAGCATTCGCTGCCAGCCGGGGAGCTGCCAAAAACATAAATAAATAAAACAAGTATTTTAATGCATTTAATAATAAAACAGCTCAGTATTCCTTTAAACCAGACTCCTGTCGGAGCAGAAACATTTTCTACTGAACTCCTAAGCTAGGGTGCCTTATTGTGATGTCACATAAAGGCACACTTTGAAACGACTCGTTTTAGGATTCCACAAAAAAAACTCTGCGACTAAAATTTTAGTTAAACGTGGAAAAACCTAGCTTAGGAATCTGGACCAACCTAGCCAAAGCAAAGTGATATTGCCCTGCAGGCTAGTCTAGCCATGCTCTAATGAAGCCTCAGCAGGAAGAGCATCGACCTGAGCGGTTTTGTGTCAATCACAGCTCTCTATCGGTTTGGCGTGCGGGATGTTATTGCAACTGTGCAAAAAAAAAACAAAAAAAAAAACAAAGATGGCGAAGGCTTGTTTGAATTGGCTTCGGCATCAACTTTGGTCTATTTAGTCTTTTGGGCTTTTCTTTGAGTCAAGAGCTGATAGTGGTACTTCAGTCCTTTATTTACAAAAAAGATGCAGTTGCTTCTTCTTCGACAGAGTATGGCGGACTGCTCCGTTGACTGACATCCAGAGAGTTTGTTGTCCAACTGCATACGGAGACTGTTTCTAGGACAACCGTAGATTCCAACCCACCACTGAGATATGCTAGATAAGATAGGTATTAGAGAAGGCCACAAAGTTCACCATAGCAATAGAAAGTACTCCTGTCACCTGCTTAGACCAGATTAAGAGCCTTGGGGTGATTTTGGACAGCACCTTGTCTTACCAGTCTCATATCAGTTCTGTTACTCGTTCAGCTTACTACCACCTGCGCAGCATTAACCGCCTTCGTCCATCTCTGTCTAATCACTCAACAGCAATTATAGTAAATAGTCTGGTCAATTCACGTCTTGATTACTGTGACTCACTCCTTTTTGGCTCGTCACAGAAATCTCTACATAAACTTCAACTGGTCCAAAACTCTGCTGCTCGCACCATCACCAGAACACCCTCCTCTGATCACATCACCCCCATTATCCAGCAACTTCATTGGCTACCAATACAATCCACGATTACAAAATTTTACTCCTTACATTCAAGGACATTAACAACCTTGCCCCCTCATATCTCAGAGCTCTTACAAGTATCTACACCCTCCCGCTTGCTCAGATCATCAGCTTCCATCAATCTGCACAATCCCTCTGCTTGTCTTGTCACCATGGGAAGTCACGCATTCAGCAGATTTGCCCCCTCCCTATGGAATTGATTACCAGCTAATCTCAGAAATACCACTACCATGCAACACTTCAAGGTCAAACTCAAAACTCACCTGATTGTATATTTACTATAACTGTATTTTAAGTGTTTTATCGTGGTTTTAAATTGACAAGTTTTTATTGTCCTTGTTGGAATATTTCATTCTTTTTATTGTACAGTGACCTAGAGTTTTTGAAAGGTGCTTCAAATAAAATTTATTATTATTATTATTATTATATGCCTATGGGTCATGGCCAGTGTAGCGTCCAGAAATGGTCAGCTTTTCATCTATTTTGGCCTTTTCAGAGACAGGTCCTCTTCAGACATTAATCTGCCTCTGTGCGTCTTTCTATCTAATATTCCAAGCTGCAAGGGAGATTCTGCAAGTGCACGTTGACATCTCAGGATCACGACATTGTCAACATGTTCCCTTCCCAAGGTTCTTCTCTGCCAAGCTGCTGTTATCTATTCCTTTCTTCACAGAACAAAAGATGAACTTTTATAATTACATCATAATGAAATGAACAATATGACTTAATCATACAATGAATGGACAAGGGGTTAAATGAAATGTTTCGATTAATCTGTGCTTAGATTAATAAGGATGAAATGAAATATATGACCCATACATTTAATCAACGTACGTGACTTGACGAGCTCACACACTCGTACAAATGACAAGACAATAAAGTTAAAGTAATTTCATGCACATAGGGATTTTCTAATCCACAAAGAGAACCATCTATCTGAAAGAAGGCGTGATGCTCTAAGGGTTGTTTGTTAACACCTCTTAACATGGGACATCCCAATTGGTCAGGTAATCATAATATGAGAATTATTAAAACAGAATCACTTCCTGAGTGATTCAGTTCAAGCTCAGTTCAGTTCAAGTACACCTTCGGAGTGGCCAGTCCTGAAGGGACTTTGAACCATCAAAGCTTTCGACAAGCCAAAAGCTGCCTGCAGCGACACAGAAACTTGCTCCTTCAGCTATTCAGAAACAGCTGATCTAGACGCAAACGATTTCCTCCATCGTTGTGACCTGGAGGCATCCTAGGACTGACTTGGTCGCATCGAGGTTTTCCTACGAGCCACGTGCAGTGAGGTCACCGACTCCTCGACATCTCAGATCCAAACGGGGTCTCCAGAACGGGTACGTAGGCACGACACGAATTGCGTCTGATGCTGTTATGATAAATCAATTCTTCAGCTTATAACAACCACAAATTCTTACACCCAGAATTCATAATTTCCTTCAGATACAAAGGATCTGGTAAACATCACACACCATCCCATCATCATACATCACGATCCATCCACTTCTATTCATCCATCACATAAAGTTGTTTATAGCTTGTCATGTATATAATTAGTCTAGAAAATTGTCTATTTTTGATTACATCCTTGACTCTGTTTGAATTAATACGACGTGTGTTACGATCACTGGAAAAGCAAAGAATCCTAATTCAGGTTGATATCCTATATTTATTTAGAATATCACATCTTATTGGTCATACGTAAATTCAATTCAATTCAAAAATACTTTAATAATCCCAGAGGGAAACTGATTGCTGTAGTAGCTCAGACTAATAATAATCAAGTCATCAAGGAGTTGTTGTATATTACAATGGCTGTTGGCAGGAAGGATCTCCAGTAGCGGTCAGTGTTGCAGCCAAACTGAAGAAGCCTCTGACTGAAGACACTCTTCTGTTGTTGGACAGTCTTGTGAAGAGAATGCTCAGGGTTGTCCATAATTTTCTTGATTCTCTGGAGAATCCTTCTTTGCATAATCTCCTCCAGCGGTTCCAAAACTGCAGACACTCTGGCTGAGTCCTTGAAAGGGCTTGGAGTTCCTCCATCTTGTTGGCCAGTGATCTCACGTTGCCCATTATGATCGATGGAAGAGATGGTTTGAATTTCCTCTTTCTCTGTCTCCATTTTGCTCCCGCTCTGCACCCACGCTTTTTACGTTTTAGTTCATTTGGGATTTGTGGCTTCAGTTGAGGTATTATTTCAGCCTTTCCTGCTCCCGATTGTAAACAAACTTGTTGCCATGGTTACGCATCATAACAAATGCTCAAAAAATGAAAAAAGCTAAAAAAAAATTGCAGTAAAAATCCTCCAAGCTTCACAGCACCAGAAACAGAAAAGTTAAGTGTACAAAAAAAAAAAAAAAAACGTTTTTCTTGAGAAACTAGAAGAAAAAATGCCCAAGAAAAGGCAAAACTTACATATACAGGTGCTGGCCAGTAAATTAGAATATCATCAAAAGGTTGAAAATATTTCAGTAATTCCATTCAAAATGTGAAACTTGTACATTATATTCATGCAATGCACACAGACCAATGTATTTCCAATGTTCATTACATTTAAATTTGATATTCATAAGTGACAACTAATGAAAACTCCAAATTTGGTATCTCAAAAAATTAGAATATTCTGAAAAGGCTGAATATAGAAGACACCTGCTGCCACTCTAATCAGCTGATTTACTCAAAACACCTGCAAAGGCCTTTAAAAGGTCCCTCAGTCTTGTTTAGAAGGCACCACAATCATGGGGAAGACTTCTGACTTAACAGCTGTCCAAAAGACAATCATTGACACCTTGCACAAGGAGGGCAAGACACAAAAGGTGATTGCTAAAGAAGCTGGCTGTTCGCAGAGCTCTGTGTCCAAGCACATTAACAGACAGGCGAAGGGACGGAAAAAATGTGGTAGAAAAAAGTGTACAAGCTCTAGGGATAACCGCACCCTGCAGAGAATTGTGACGACAAACCCATTCAAAAATGTGGGGGAGATCCACAAAGAGTGGACTGCAGCTGGAGTCAGCGCTTCAAGAACCACCACGAGGAGACTCATGAAAGACATGGGATTCAGGTGTCGCATTCCGTGTGTCAAGCCACTCTTGAACAAGAAACAGCGCAAGAAGCGTCTCGCCTGGGCCAAGGACAAAAAGGACTGGACTGATGCTGAGTGGTCCAAAGTTATGTTTTCTGATGAAAGCAAGTTCTGCATTTCCTTTGGAAATCAAGGACCCAGAGTCTGGAGGAAGAGCGGAGAAGCACAGAATCCACGTTGCATGAGGTCCAGTGTAAAGTTTCCACCGTCAGTGATGGTGTGGGGTGCCATGTCATCTGCCGGTGTTGGCCCACTCTGTTTCCTGAGGTCCAGGGTCAATGCAGCCATCTACCAGGAAGTTTTAGAGCACTTCATGCTTCCTGCTGCTGACCAACTTTATGGGGATGCAGACTTCACCTTTCAACAGGACTTGGCACCTGCACACAGTGCCAAAACCACCAGCACCTGGTTCAAGGACCATGGTATCCCTGTCCTTGATTGGCCAGCAAACTCGCCTGACCTTAACCCCATAGAAAATCTATGGGGTATTGTGAAGCGGAGGATGCAATACGCTAGACCCAACAATGCAGAGGAGCTGAAGACGACTATCAGAGCAACCTGGGCTCTCATAACACCTGAGCAGTGCCACAGACTGATCGAGTCCATGCCACGCCGCATTACTGCAGTTATTGAGGCAAAAGGAGCCCCGACTAAGTATTGAGTGCTATACATGCACATTCTTTTCATGTTCATTCTTTTCAGTTGGCCAACATTAGAGAAACAAACATTTTTTCATTGGCCTTTAGAATATTCTAATTTTCTGAGATACCAGATTTGATGTTTTCATTGGTTGTCACCTATAAATATCAAAATTAAACGTAATAAACATCGGAAATACATTGGTCTGTGTGCATTGCATGAATATAATGTACAAGTTTCACGTTTTGAATGGAATTACTGAAATATTTTCAACCTTTTGATGATATTCTAATTTACTGGCCAGCACCTGTAGTCAACAGAGCTACTCCAACATGCAGCCACCCAGAGCAGCGCAGTTCCGGAAAAAAAAGGTAGTAACAGTACTAAAGTACTAAAGGTAGTATATTAAGCTTAAAAGCAACTTATCCCTCTACACCAGCAAATCAATGACATTGACGTCACTTGTAACATTTTCTGAAATTTTCCTCCAGAATTATCTAATAATTCATGGTTTTGACTTTTAAGAGAAATGTTAACAGTACGTTAAGCCTTACCAGGTGCTATGCTGGTGCTTCGAGGCATTTTCATCCTGAAGATGTGAGGAGGACAGTGCTTCCGGAGGCTGTACCAAACTCCGATCCGATCGGCGTCGCGGACGGACTCAAACTCAACAAACACCTGGAGAGGAAACGCATGTAGATGAGAGTTACACAGGAAGCAAAAACCTCATGCGCTTTCTAAGAGTGTGTGTTTCTACCTTGTTGAGCAGAGGCAGGTAGTTCTTTACACACTTGATTCTTTTTAAAGTTTCCCTGAGAGCCCCGGCCTCGTCTGAATCGATGTTCTGGATGTAGATTGTACTCTCTCCATCATCTGCCACTTTCTGCTCCAAACAAACAAGGGGAGCGGCGTTTAAAACAGTTCGTCTTATATCGCGGCTTCTCACTTATAAAAAGTACAAAATAATGGAAAAGTATATTTTGGGAATAAATACTAAATGTTTGAAATTGAGGTGAGGAGTGGTTTACGCAGGCAAGTAAAATTTCTACAGTAAAAATAATAAATGATTTAGAGTCGTCGTCGTCGTTGTCGTCTTCCTCCGCTTATCTGGGTCCGGGTCGCGGGGGCAGCATCCCAACTAGGGAGCTCCAGGCCGTCCTCTCCCCGGCCACCTCTACCAGCTCCTCCGGCAGGACCCCAAGGCGTTCCCGGACCAGATTGGAGATGTAACCTCTCCAACGTGTCCTGGGTCGACCCGGGGGCCTTCTGCCGGCAGGACATGCCCGAAACACCTCCCCGGGGAGGCGTCCAGGAGGCATCCTGACCAGATGCCCAAACCACCTCAACTGGCTCCTTTAGATCCGGAGGAGCAGCGGTTCTACTCCGAGTCCCTCCCGAATGTCCGAGCTCCTCACCCTATCTCTAAGGCTGAGCCCGGCCACCCTACGGAGGAAACTCATTTCGGCCGCTTGTATCCGCGATCTCGTTCTTTCGGTCATTACCCAAAGCTCATGACCATAGGTGAGGATTGGGACGTAGATCGACCGGTAAATCGAGAGCCTGGCTTTCTGGCTCAGCTCCCTCTTCCCCACGACAGATCGGCTCATGATTTAGAGTGTAATATAAAAAAAGAGATGCTGTAAAATAAATAGAAGGTGTGAATTTACTTACATGATCCATCTTTTCCATCAGAGATTTATAAAATTCAAACTGAAAAAGAGAAACCAGAATCAAATCATAACACTGAGTGGATTTTAAAACTTCTCATTCGTAGTCTGTTTTTGTCAAATAGCTAAGGGTGCAAAGCCTTTGCATACGTTTGCATTTTGATGCCATTTGTATTTTATATCTTAGGAAAATGTTTTGAAAAAAAAATATTGAGATAAAAAATACTTTGCAGATGCGAATAGAAAGCACTTGTTTCTGCAAGCACTGCAATAAATGATTACAAGCTTGCTAAAATTGCTACTGACACAAGTGATACGAGTGGGAGGAAGTGAATCCAATCTAAGTGGAACAAATGACACAAGGTGTGAAACATGGAACAGGGTTATGCTGTGAAAGTGCTTTTTAGACATAAACAGGTGCAACAGGTCAAGTCCTGCTGGGGTTAACCCCAGATGTGTGGAGAACGAGCCAAAGAGACCAGAACCAATATTAAGAGCATCTTGCACATTTCCTTAGTCGCTGTGTTACAAATAAACTGGATCAGGGCGAGTTCAGAAGTCTAATTGCAAAAAGTTAAAGTCCCATTAGTTGTCACACACTGATGTGTGTGCGAAATTTGTTCTCCGCATTTGACCCATCCCCTGGGGGAGCGATGAGCTGCAGACACAGCCGCGCTCGGGAACTATTTGGTGGTTTAACCCCCCAATCCAACCCCCTTAATGCTGAGTGTCAAGCAGGGAGGCATTGGGTCCCATTTTTTCAAAGTCTTTGGTAAGACCCGACCAGGAATCGAACCCTGATCTCCCAGTCTCAGGGCGGACACTCTACCACTAGGCCACTGAGCTGTTGATCAGGGAAGTAAGGTTCTCGACTCGGAGCTTTGTACTTGATATTTGTGTGGCTTAGAAATAAATTCTTAAGGTTTGTACTTTCAACAGTTGAATTATTGCTTTATTATTACTTATTCAGAAACATGCACAACAGTATTTACTCTGTAATGGCTCAGTGGAGTCGCTGGGAGGGACTTGTGGTTGTTGGCTGGTTCTAAAATCACCATTTCTAAACTCCCAATCCCGACAATTGGGGCAGGAATCCCTCCACGATGCCGCAATTTACCCCGTTTTGTGGTCACCTATAGGGCACTGTAAAAAACAATGTTTCTTCTTCTTTATTAAATGCCGTTTTAAGTCACAGCTGCTCACCTCTCCCTTAAAACCCTAGCCCAAATATTTAGCGTACTTCGGCAGAATTCAAAATTTTCACTACCAAAATGACCCCGACAGGCTGACATTACAGCAAAGTCCTTAAAGAAATGATTTTGTATGAAGACAACTGCTGAGAGGTCTGAGCCATTGTGTTTTCCAGGACCTTCCCCCTCCCAAATACGTCCCAGTACTCATCTGGTGGAAACGCAGCTCACCATTCAAGAAAACACTAGTCAAGGATTCTGTACACTAAAGCCTGCTTACTGGTGTCATCAAAATCCCACTGCTGACGATGTCTACGTCAAGCTGAAATCCGCCGATATTCAAGTTGTGTCTTGGAACCATGAAAAGTCCCTTTGCGCTCTCGAAACTTGGCATGAGGGCAAATGCCTGAAAGACGAACAAAAACAACAACAAAGGTTTAAATGCTCCAACAAATGGTTTAAATCAGATTCTTTGATCAATCTGTTGACCCACCATGCGTGCCTGAGGAATAACGTAAATGTTCTTATCCTCGTACTCAAATCCAAATTTCTGGAGCAGCTGTACGACGTCGTCTTCGGTGTAACGATGCGTTGGCAGCTTGGTTATCAAGCACAGCCTTGGCTGAAAGGGTAACAGCTGGAATGACTGACCTTGAAAGAGCTTTCAGATTTCCTCAAACTGCCTTTAATGAAACTCTTTTGCCTTTTCAGTCACAGGAAATGTAAAATCAAATCAAGGTAGGTTAACAAACAGCAAATGGACAGTTTAATGCTCATTCGTGGAGATTTATCACCTCAGAACTAGAGATCGACCAATCTGGGTTTTGCCGTTTCCGATATGTTTACGCCTCATTAACATGCTAAAATGTCAAACAGGTGATGCACAACATTTTTGAACCCAATCAGATTCTGAACACTGAGTCTGACCCAGCTGTTGAATCTTGAATTGTGCGCTGCTTAGTATCGAAATCAGACTTTTGACCAAAGTTAATTAAACTTATCAATTATTAAACATAGGTGAATAAAAAGAAATGTAAGTTGACGATAATAGTTGTCTATCCCTACTCAGGATGATGACATGTAGAATAACTAGCTTTCTAAACGTAGTGTGATCTTTGCTAATACAAGCTAGGCTGCACATCAACTAAAGATCGACAAATATGGGTGGAAGTCATGGACTGTGTACAAATTCAGGGGCTGCATCCATCTCGGCCAGATTTCAAGGCCGGTTCCATTGCAGTCACAACAAAAGCTGTCTAAATTCCAAGAGTTTTGTAAATATGGCCCACGACTCTGTCCCTCTTGCCCCTCAATTTAAAGAACGGGTCAGAAGAAGAAGAAGAAGAAGAAGAAGAAGAAGAAGCAGAAGAAAAAGAAAAAGAAGAAGAAAAGATCTTCGCTATAGCACCTCTCAAGATAAAAATCACGAGGCGCATCACAAAAACAAAACACGTAAAACTATAAAAAGCATTTAGAAAATGGTTAAAATATATTAAAATGAACAAAAAATAGACAATTGTGATTAAAAAAATGTTAAGAAAGAGAGAGTGAACAGGAAAGAGGGAAACCAGTGGATCCTGAGGAAGGTGGGATAGGTGGGGGGAGCAGAATAAAGAGAGAGTGGTGAAGAAGGTCATACAAAAACCAGCTTGAACAAGTGAGTCTTCAGCTGCTTTTTAAAGGAGACTGCTGAGTCCACTGATCTCAGGCTCAGGGGGAGAGAGTTCCAGAGTCTGGGGGCCACAGCAGCAGATGATCTGTCACCTTTGGTCTTTAGCCTGGTGCTGCACAACCAGTAGGCTTTGATCACTGGACCTCAGGGACCTGCTGGGGGTGTAGGGACTAAGAAGATCACCAATGTAAGATGATGCTTGTCCATGTGAGGCCCTATAGACCAGAACCAGGATCTTGAAATTAACCCTGAAGCTGACTGGCAGCCAGTGAAGCTGGAGGAGAAGCGGGGTGATGTGGGTGTGTTTGGAGGACTTGGTCAGAAGCCGAGCACAGGCATTCTGAACCACCTGTAGACGGTTCAGGGAGGTTCTGCTCAGACACGTGAAAAGAGAGTTACAGTAGTCTAAGCGTGAGGAGATGAAGGTGTGGAGAACTGTCTCAAGTTCAGAGCGGGACAGAATGGGACTCAGCTTAGCAACGTTCTGTCTGGTGTATCCTCCGCAGCTCACCCTAACCCTAAAAGATGCATTACGAGCCGAACGTGGGATTTTTTTTAACAACAATGGTGGACAAATATGACAGCTATAAGTAAAAGCTTAAAATGATTAGATTTAGGACTTCAGTCATTTATATAAAACATTTCTAAGTAACTAAATGTTAAAGTAATTTTAAGTGCAGCTGTAAGGTAAACATTGCTGACATTACTGTTCTTCTCATTAGAGTTGTTTTTACATCTTGTGCTTTATTAAACGCAAGCTTCTCCTGTGCCAGTCTCCCCACTGAACAATGACCTTCCTAGAACACGCGGGTCTGTGTGTTATCCGTTTCTCTCCCATGGGAACCAGCAGGTTGAATGAACGCACCTGTTTCTGTATTAGGGAGTTGTGGCCTTGGTTTCACTCCCTATATGAAAACAACTTTTCTCCTGAATGTCTACGGAGCAGTTTAGGAACGTGGTGTGCTGTGTGTGCGTTGCTTGTGTGTGTGTAATAAAAGCCCTCAGAGAACAGCCGTTCTCTGAGACTGTGTGAACCAAGCTTCCGGGTCTGTACGGTCATCGCTTCACCTTTCTCCCTTTGCAAAGCAAACGGAACAATACTATGCTCTAATCCTCCGTGCGTTCGATTCTCTTAAGGCAACCTGGTTTACAGGAAATAACCCAAAAGCAGCTGCAGTACATCCTCCAGAATTAAAAAGCTCAGCAAAACCTTCAAGCTCTGTATTCCGAAGCTTCTGGCCAGGGTGGTCATGTTATAGGTGATGGGACATTAGCCGCGGTAGGGGCGGGATTAAATCTGAAGTTTAGACCATCCAGATTCACAGACTTCTGCTTTCCATCTACATGGTAGACAAGATACGTGTGTCGACTGGGTAGACCTTGAAGGACGCAGCCCCTGAATGTTGACACACACCGTCAGCCGATGGCCGACACGTGCTACAGGTTTTCTTGCTGATATCTAGAGGTCTTCCGCTTTATTTGAAAGCAAAAATTTCACTAATACCAACAGTGGGCGTGCAACTTTTGAGCCTGATCGGATGCGCCTGACTTTAAATCAGCTGCATGTCAATAAAGACGAGTGTTTGTGTGTGTGTGTGTGTGTGTGTGTGGGTGGGGCACTTACAGTTACATTTAGTGATTGTATGGCCTTCCTGTTAATACAACCTGTGAAGAAGTAGTAATAAAGATGTATGTCGCTTGAATTTCAAAATCAAAATAGTGATCTCTTGGATAGCTTACTGATTTTTTGTGGAACTAGGAGACTTCCTATCCTCTCTCCAACAGTCAGTTCTGTAACTGATGGAGTGGAAGCTGCAGCCGGCTGCTTTCTGACCGCTGCCGGTGCTGCAGGTGAAACGGGAGATGAGGCTGAAGCGTTGGAGGCGGCATTTGAAGCTGAATCAGACTGTGTCTTCGGTATGGCTACAGGGCCTAAAAGCGAAGAAATATTCCTGTAAAATTAGGTTTCATAGCCTAAACTCTGGTTTGACTCATCGTCTAACGTCCTGCCCGATGCTGGCTGGTGTAAGCTTTTAGTAGAGGTGTTTCTGCTGACAGGATTACCTGCTGCTGCTCGGGTCTCCGTGAAGAGCTGGCCTGGTGGTGTCACACCGGTTGTTTCTGCTTTGGAGGACAGGAGGGTTTCCTGTGGTACGGGAGCTTTCCCCCCCGTTATTGCCTCAGGTTTACAGACACTGGGAGGTTCTACGGCCTTTTCCTTTAGTCTAATCTCAGATTTAGAAGCATGTGAAGGTGCTGTAGATGGTTTGTCCGGCATAACCTCAGGTTTGGTAAGTCTGGGGACTTCTGCAGCTCCTTTCTCTGGCTTGTTCTCAAATGAAGACGCAACACGAGGTTCTCCAGCCTTTTGCTTTGCCTCAGGTTTAACCGTAGATGTAGAAACATCTGAAGGTGCTGTAGATGGTTTGTCTGGCATAAACTCAGGTTTACTGACTCTGGGGACTTCGGCAGCTCCTTTCCCTGGCTTGTCCTCAAACGAAGACGCAGTGAGAGGTTCCCCCGCCGTTTCCTTTGGCTTTGCCTCAGGTTTATAAACAGTGGAAGGTTCTGTGGCCTTTTCTCCAACACTAATCCCAGATTTAGAAACATCTGAAGGTTTTGCAGCTGGTTTGTTAAAAATAATCTCAGGCATAGACACTTTAGGAGGTCCCTCTTGCTTGTTTTCAGGTTTTGAACCACACAACGGTTCCATAGCCGTTCCCTCCGGCCTTGACTCCGATTTGGAAGCTTTGAGAGGTTCTACAGAATGTTCGCTGGACTTAATCTCAGGTTTAGAAACTTTGGTGAGCTCTGCAGCTCCTACCTCAGGTTTAATCATAGATTTAGAAACGTTTGAAGGTTTCGTGGCTGGTTTGTCAGATACAGGTTTTGGGGTTTCAGTGATTCTCTCTTCTGATTCGGTGGGAGGTCCTGGCGCTCGTTCCTCTGGTTTATTCACAGATTTACAAACATTTAAATGTTTTGGGACTGGTTGGTCCCACCTAGAAGCTTTGGGAGTTTCTGGAGCGCTGTCCTCAGGTTTTACCATAGATGAAGGAACGTCTGGAAGTTTTGCAGCTGCTTTGTTGAAAATAGCCTCAGTTTCAGATGATTTAGAAGGTCCCTCTTGCTTGTTTTCACATTTAGAACCAAATAAATGTTCTACAGCCATTCCCTCCGTTTTTGACTCAGATTTTGAAGCTTTGAGAGGTTGTACAGATTGTTCGTTGGGCCTTATCTGAGGTTTAGAGAGTTTGGTGGATTCTGCAGCTCTTACCTCGGGTTTAATCATATATTTAGAAATGTTTGAAGGTTTCGTGGCTGGTTTGTCAGGTACAGGAGCTTTAGGGGTTTCAGTGAGTCTCTCTTCGGACTTGTTGTCAGATGTAGAAATGGTGGGAGGTCCTGGCACTCGTTTCTCTGGGTCATTCACAGATTTACAAACATTTAAATGTTTTGGGTATGGCTGATCCCACTTGGAAGCTTTGGGAGTTTCTGGAGCACTTTCTTTAGGTCTAACCGCAGACAAAGACACCTCTGGAGGTTTTGTAGATGGGTTGTCAAGAATAACCTCAGGTTTAGCATCTCTAGGAGCTTCAGCAGCTTCTTTCCCTGGCTTGTTCTCAAATGAAGACAAAATGGAAGGTTTTCCAGTTTTTTCCTTTGGCTTTGTCTCAGATATAGAAACATTTGAAGGATTCGTGGCTGGTTTGTTGAGAATAATCTCAGATTTAGAAACATTTAAAGGTTCCGTGGCTGGTTTGTTGAGAATAATCTCAGATTTAGAAATATTTGAAGGTTTCATGGCTGGTTTGTTGAGAATAATCTCAGATTTAGAAATATTTGAAGGTTTCATGGCTGGTTTGTTGAGAATAATCTCAGATTTAGAAATATTTGAAGGTTTCATGGCTGGTTTGTTGAGAATAATCTCAGATTTAGAAACATTTGAAGGTTTTGTGGCTGGCTCGTTGAGAATACTCTCAGATTTAGAAACATTTGAAGGTCCATCTTGCTTGTTTTTAGATGTAGAACCACACGAAGGTTCTATAGCTATTCCCTCAGTTTTTGACTCAGGTTTGGAAACTTTAGCTTGTTCGTCAGGCTTAATCTGAGGTTTAAAAGCTTTGGTGGGTTCAGCAGTGCTCACTTCTGGCTTATTCTCAGATTTAGAAACATTTGAAGGTTTCATGGATGGTTTGTTGAGAATAATCTCAGATTTAGAAACATTTAAAGGTTTTGTGGCTGGTTTGTTGAGAATAATCTCAGATTTAGAAACATTTGATGGTCCGTCTTGCTTGTTTTTAGATGTAGAACCACACGAAGGTTCTATAGCTATTCCCTCAGATTTTGACTCAGATTTGGAAACTTTAGCTTGTTCGTCAGGCTTAATCTGAGGTTTAAAAGCTTTGGTGGGTTCAGCAGTGCTCACTTCTGGCTTATTCTCAGATTTAGAAACATTTGAAGGTTTCGTGGTTGGTTTGTTGAGAATAATCTCAGATTTAGAAACATTTGAAGGTCCGTCTTGCTTGTTTTTAGATGTAGAACCACACGAAGGTTCTATAGCTATTCCCTCAGTTTTTGACTCAGATTTGGAAACTTTAGCTTGTTCGTCAGGCTTAATCTGAGGTTTAAAAGCTTTGGTGGATTCATCAGTGCTCACTTCTGGCTTATTCTCAGATTTAGAAACATTTGAAGGTTTCATGGATGGTTTGTTGAGAATAATCTCAGATTTAGAAACATTTAAAGGTTTTGTGGCTGGTTTGTTGAGAATAATCTCAGATTTAGAAACATTTGATGGTCCGTCTTGCTTGTTTTTAGATGTAGAACCACACGAAGGTTCTATAGCTATTCCCTCAGATTTTGACTCAGATTTGGAAACTTTAGCTTGTTCGTCAGGCTTAATCTGAGGTTTAAAAGCTTTGGTGGGTTCAGCAGTGCTCACTTCTGGCTTATTCTCAGATTTAGAAACATTTGAAGGTTTCGTGGTTGGTTTGTTGAGAATAATCTCAGATTTAGAAACATTTGAAGGTCCGTCTTGCTTGTTTTTAGATGTAGAACCACACGAAGGTTCTATAGCTATTCCCTCAGTTTTTGACTCAGATTTGGAAACTTTAGCTTGTTCGTCAGGCTTAATCTGAGGTTTAAAAGCTTTGGTGGATTCATCAGTGCTCACTTCTGGCTGATTCTCAGATTTAGAAACATTTGAAGGTTTCATGGATGGTTTGTTGAGAATAATCTCAGATTTAGAAACATTTAAAGGTTTTGTGGCTGGTTTGTTGAGAATAATCTCAGATTTAGAAACATTTGATGGTCCGTCTTGCTTGTTTTTAGATGTAGAACCACACGAAGGTTCTATAGCTATTCCCTCAGATTTTGACTCAGATTTGGAAACTTTAGCTTGTTCGTCAGGCTTAATCTGAGGTTTAAAAGCTTTGGTGGGTTCAGCAGTGCTCACTTCTGGCTTATTCTCAGATTTAGAAACATTTGAAGGTTTCGTGGTTGGTTTGTTGAGAATAATCTCAGATTTAGAAACATTTGAAGGTCCGTCTTGCTTGTTTTTAGATGTAGAACCACACGAAGGTTCTATAGCTATTCCCTCAGTTTTTGACTCAGATTTGGAAACTTTAGCTTGTTCGTCAGGCTTAATCTGAGGTTTAAAAGCTTTGGTGGATTCATCAGTGCTCACTTCTGGCTGATTCTCAGATTTAGAAACATTTGAAGGTTTTGTGGCTGGTTTGTAAGGATTAACCTCAAATTCAGAGGCTTTTGTCATCTCCACCACTCTCACTGCTGGCTTGTTCTGGGGTTTAGGAATATTTGAAGGTTTTGCTGATTGACTGTTGGGTAGAACCTCAGGTTTAGAAGCTCTGAGAGGTCCCTCTTGCTTATCCTGAGATTTACAAACATTTGAAGGTTTCGGGGCTGGTTTGTCAGGTATAGGAGCTTTAAGGGTTTCAGTGACTCCCTCTTCTGGCCTGTTTTCAGATTTAGAAATGGTGGGAGGTTCTGCTGCTCGTTCCTCTGGTTTATTCACAGATTTACAAACAATTGAAGGTTTCGTGGCTGGTTTGTCTGGTAGGGAAGCTTTTGTAGTCTCCTTGGCTCTCACCTGTGGCTTGTTGTCAGATTTAGGAACATTTGAAGGTTTTGCTGATTGACTGTTGGGTAGAACCTCAGATTTAGAAGCTCTGAGAGGTCCCTCTTGCCTATTCTGAGATTTAGAAACATTTGAAGGTTTCATGGCTGGTTTGTTGAGAATAATCTCAGATTTAGAAACATTTGATGGTCCGTCTTGCTTGTTTTTAGATGTAGAACCACACGAAGGTTCTATAGCTATTCCCTCAGATTTTGACTCAGATTTGGAAACTTTAGCTTGTTCGTCAGGCTTAATCTGAGGTTTAAAAGCTTTGGTGGGTTCAGCAGCGCTCACTTCTGGCTGATTCTCAGATTTAGAAACATTTGAAGGTTTTGTGGCTGGTTTGTAAGGATTAACCTCAAATTCAGAGGCTGTTGTCATCTCCACCACTCTCACTGCTGGCTTGTTCTGGGGTTTAGGAATATTTGAAGGTTTTGCTGATTGACTGTTGGGTAGAACCTCAGGTTTAGAAGCTCTGAGAGGTCCCTCTTGCTTATCCTGAGATTTACAAACATTTGAAGGTTTTGGGGCTGGTTTGTCAGGTATAGGAGCTTTAAGGGTTTCAGTGACTCCCTCTTCTGGCCTGTTTTCAGATTTAGAAATGGTGGGAGGTTCTGCTGCTCGTTCCTCTGGTTTATTCACAGATTTACAAACAATTGAAGGTTTCGTGGCTGGTTTGTCTGGTAGGGAAGCTTTTGTAGTCTCCTTGGCTCTCACCTGTGGCTTGTTGTCAGATTTAGGAACATTTGAAGGTTTGGCTGGTTGACTGTTGGGTAGAACCTCAGATTTAGAAGCTCTGAGAGGTCCCTCTTGCCTATTCTGAGATTTAGAAACATTTGAAGGTTTCATGGCTGGTTTGTTGAGAATAATCTCAGATTTAGAAACATTTGATGGTCCGTCTTGCTTGTTTTTAGATGTAGAACCACACGAAGGTTCTATAGCTATTCCCTCAGATTTTGACTCAGATTTGGAAACTTTAGCTTGTTCGTCAGGCTTAATCTGAGGTTTAAAAGCTTTGGTGGGTTCAGCAGCGCTCACTTCTGGCTGATTCTCAGATTTAGAAACATTTGAAGGTTTTGTGGCTGGTTTGTAAGGATTAACCTCAAATTCAGAGGCTGTTGTCATCTCCACCACTCTCACTGCTGGCTTGTTCTGGGGTTTAGGAATATTTGAAGGTTTTGCTGATTGACTGTTGGGTAGAACCTCAGGTTTAGAAGCTCTGAGAGGTCCCTCTTGCTTATCCTGAGATTTACAAACATTTGAAGGTTTTGGGGCTGGTTTGTCAGGTATAGGAGCTTTAAGGGTTTCAGTGACTCCCTCTTCTGGCCTGTTTTCAGATTTAGAAATGGTGGGAGGTTCTGCTGCTCGTTCCTCTGGTTTATTCACAGATTTACAAACATTTGAAGGTTTCATGGCTGGTTTGTCTGGTAGGGAAGCTTTTGTAGTCTCCTTGGCTCTCATCTGTGGCTTGTTGTCAGATTTAGGAACATTTGAAGGCTTGGCTGGTTGATTTTTGGACATAATCTCAGGTTGAGAAGTGTTGAGCATTTCGGCTTCAACTTCTCCCGACTTGTTCTCAAATTTTAAAGTGAAAGATCCAATAGATTTAGGCACATTTGAAGGTATCGCTGATTGTTTGTCAGACTTCGTCTCTGATTTAGAAACTCTGGAGGCTTCTGGAGTTCTTTCCTCTGGTTCATTCCCAAAAGTAGAAACCTTGGAAGGTTCTGCAGCTCCTCTCTCTGGCCTTTTCTGAGATGCGGAAACCTTAGCAGGGCTTTTCTGCAACACAGCTTCAGACTGTGACACCATGGATGTGTCAGACGTGGCTGGTTTCTCAGAATCAGCTTTTGCTTCATCAGAGAGGCGAGGCTGAGCTCCAGTTTTAGGTTTAGCACCATTGTCCCTCTCAAGGTTTAGTGTGATCTCACTGGTGTCCCGTAAACGTTGTTTTAGACCATTCAAGCTGTAATTAAAGATGGCAGATTCTGTGAGTGGCTGATAAAACCTGAGGTCTCCTATCTTACTGTATAAATAACACAATACTCACGATTCAACGTGCCGAACTTTAGCCCTGTGAAGCAAACAGAGATGTCAGTCAGACGAACATAATAAAGAATAAAGGAGGAAAGTATATTTTAAGGGGACATATCTATTTTTAAGCTAGTTATAATAGTTCTTTTTGGTCGATAAAAACATGTTTATGAAGGTTTTTGCTCTAAATCTCACATAAAATGATTTCAACAGTTTGACATTTTCAGTACCTTCCAGAATGAGCGCTTTTAGGGCCCTGTCACTGTAAGCAAACAAGTAGGAGCTGGCCACGCCCACCCTTCCGTCTGATCAGCTGCTATGAAGTGAGGCTCGCATAACCGTGAGGGGCTTGGAGTAGAGCTGCTGCTCCTCCAGGGGGGTTCAATGCTAACTTGGTGTCACAAGAACCAGGCCTTTCCACCAGACGTATAACATCCGTGAAACGTAGTACGCTGCAATTAGCCACGATCAGAGCGGATAGGTTTTTGTCCACCGGCTGTGAATAGTTATGTCGTCGTCTTCCTCCGCTTATCCGGGTCCGGGTCGCGGGGGCAGCATCCCAACTAGAGAGCTCTAGACCATCCTCTCACCGGCCTTCTCCACCAGCTCCTCCGGCAGGACCCCAAGGCGTTCCCGGACCAGATTGGAGATGTAACCTCTCCAACGTGTCCTGGGTCGACCCGGGGGCCCCCTGCCGGCAGGACATGCCCGAAACACCTCCCCAGGGAAGCGTCCAGGAGGCATCCTGACCAGATGCCCAAACCACCTCAACTGACTCCTTTCGATCCGGAGGAGCAGCGGTTCTACTCCGAGTCCCTCCCGAATGTCCGAGCTCCTCACCCTATCTCTAAGGCTGAGCCCGGCCACCCTACGGAGGAAACTCATTTCGGCCGTTTGTATCCGCAATCTCGTTCTTTCGGTCATTACCCAAAGCTCATGACCATAGGTGAGGATTGGGACGTAGATCGACAGGTAAATCGAGAGCCTGGCTTTCTGGCTCAGCTCCCTCTTCACCACGACAGATCGGCTCAGCGTCCGCATCACTGCAGACGCCGAACCAATCCACCTGTCGATCTCCCGATCCCTCCTACCCTCACTCGTGAACAAGACCCCGAGATAACTCCTCCACTTGAGGTAGGACCTCTCCCCCGACCCGGAGTTGGCAATAGTTGAATAGTTACATTTTGGAAACGTCTCTGATACGTTGGTTGGTCCGCGTTGCTAACAATTTGAGCCTACGCTTGCAGAATGCATCAACGTCTGCAGTTGCAAACCATCCTGAAACTTTCAAAATAAAAGTCACGTGCACATTTCTAATTGTTCAACTAGTAAAAAAATATATGTCATTACTGTGATAACATACGTAGCCAAGCTAAACCACAGATCTTTTTGGAAACATGCTACTGACTTTCTTGTTGCTTGATTTTGCGTGATCACACGTAGTTTAGCAGTGATCTGGTGATTTCATGAACTCTTGGAACCAGCTGCACGGAACACTTTCACTGCCATTCCGCATCTGAACCGCTCCTGGTGGGAAGGGATCTTGTGGGTATACGGATCTATTACATCGCCCAATGCTTATGCATTCAGTGAATAGGCTGGTTAAGAAACATTTTAAACGCCTCAAAAAATCAGAAAATTCCTGAGACCAAAGTCTGACAGAAAACTTTAGGTTACTGTCGTAACCCTGGTTCTCTGAGTAACATGAGTGAGATGTCTCACTATGGGATACGCCCCTCCGCGGATTCCTCAGAAGCACTTATCTCAATACGCCAATCCTGATTGGCCAGTGACCGTGATGTACGCCTCCCCCTGCTACTATAAGTAGCAAGCGTCCCAACGTACGCACTATTCAAGATAAACACCTCTTCTCGCTTCGCCCAGCAAGAAGGGTTGTCTGGTGAGACATCTCACTCATGTTACTCAGAGAACCGGGGTTACGACAGTAACCTAAAGTTCTCTTTCTTAACATTCGTTTCGATGTCTCACTATGGGATATGGAGACTCCCGTATTGCCAGACAGCTTATCCAGCGATCACCAACCTACAGGGATACGTCTTGGCCCGCCAAAGACCCCACACTCAGAATCGTGTGAGTCATTGCAGGGACCGAAACATCAAGCTTATAGAAGTGTGCAAATGCAAGTGGAGAAGCCCAACTTGCTGCAGCACAAATCTCCTGGATTGACAGCCCCCGAAAAAGGGCCCAAGAAGCAGACAGGCCCCTAGTAGAATGGGCCCTGAGCCCAACAGGAGCCTGAATGCCCTGACAGGAGTAAGCCATAGAAATAGCCTCCACAATCCAGTGGGAAAGCCTCTGCTTTGTGACGGGTTTCCCCTTACGAGGCCCACCCCATGACACAAAAAGCTGGTCCCCCCTGCAAAGGTTCTCCGTCCGATTCACATACTCCTTGAGCGCACGAATCGGACACAGCTTGTGCCACCGCTCCTCCTCAGGAGAGGAGAAGGGTGGCGGGTAGAAAGCTGTGAGGATAATAGGAGAAAAGGAGCCCACCACCTTAGGCACAAAGGCAGGGTTGGGCTTCAAGGACACCTTCATGTCACCGGGTGCAAACTGGGTGCAGGATGGGTGCACAGAGAGAGCCTATAAGTCACTAACTCGCTTTGCAGATACCAAAGCCAGGAGTAGCACCACCTTAAAAGACAGGATCTTAAGGTCCAGGCCGTCCATAGGTTCAAATGGAGGCCCGGAGAGGGCCGACAGCACCAAGGACAGTTCCCATGAGGGCACCAGGGGTCGAGACACAGGGAGAAGCCTGCGCGCGCCCCTCATGAAGCTACACACCAGGGGGTGTTGACCTGCCAATTTCTTCCCAAAACCCAAGTGTCGGGCGGAAATGGCTGCTAGGTACATTTTAATGGTGGAGAAAGCCTTCTTCCCATCCAACAAGTCTTGCAGGAAAGACAGAATGACATTCACCGGGCATTGGAAGGGTGAAACCTCCCTGCCCTGACACCAGGCTTCAAACACCCTCCATTTACAGTCATATAGGGACCTAGTGGAGGGGGCCCAAGCATTCTGAATGGTTCGAATGACTGTCTGGGGCAGCTCTGCTGACACTAGCCCGCACCCCTGAGGGGCCAGGCCCACAGGGCCAGCCGTTCTGGATGAGGGTGGAAGATCGAGCCTCCCGCTTGGGACACCAGGTCCCTGCGAAGCGGAAGTTTCCAAGGTTGGCCCTCCAGGAGCTGGAAAATGTCCGCCACCCAATGCATGGCTGGCCAGTATGGGGCCACCAGAATGAGAGTGTGGAGCTGGGTTCGTACCCTCAGCAAGGTGGGTGGTATCAGGGCCACTGGGGGAAAAGAGTAAAGCAGTCCCCGTGGCCAGTCGTGCGCCAGCGCGTCCACGCCGAGTGGAGCGTCTCGGTCGTGCAGAGGACAGTGAGCATTCTCCTTGGAGGCAAAAAGATCCACTACGGCTGTGCCGAACCGGATCCAAATCTGTTCCAACACTGCTGGATGCAGGCTCCAATCCCCGTACAGGGGTGTGCCTCTGGACAACAGATACGCCCCCCGATTCAGAACACCCGGGACATGGGTGGCTCTGATTGAGAGGAGATGCCTGCTGCACCATAGGATCAGTCTGCATGCCAGCGTGTGTAACCGCATGGAGCGCAGCCCCCCCTGGTGGTTTATATAAGCCACAGTCATGGTGTTGTCTGTTCTCACTAGGACATGATGGCCGGAGAGAAAAGGCAGGAAGCGCTTCAGGGCCAGAAAGACCGCGAGGAGTTCCAGATAATTTATGTGTGTCCCCCAGAGCTCTCTGCTCCACACACCCCTGACAGAGCGACCCTCCAGGAGCCCCCCCCCCCCACCAACCTGACAGGCTCGCATCTGTCGTGACCACTTTCCTCACGAGAAACAACCCCAAAGGCACCCCCTGTGCCAAGAGGGAGGGGTGACACCAACAGCGGAGCGCCGCGACGCACGCTGCAGAGACCGTCACCCTGCGCGCTCTGTGGCGCACTGGAGAGAGACCCAGAGAAGCCACCCAGCGTTGAGAATCTCTCATGTGTAGACGGCCGAGTGGTACCACTGAAATAGCCGACGCCATGAGACCCAAAAAGCCTGAGGCATAACGCAAACTGCACCGAACTGTGAAGGCGGAAGCGCGGCAGGCAGAACGAGAGCGCGTTCATGCGCGGTGCCGAGAGACGGGCCGAGAACTCCCGAGTCCAGATTCAGACCTAGAAATGTTATTTTCTGGGAGGGGAGTAAAGCGCTTTTCTGCCAGTTTATTCTGAAACCCAGACCACACAAGTGAGGGATCACAACCAGCGTGTTTGACGCTGCCTCCTCTCTGGACCGTGCCAGCAGGAGCCAGTCGTCTAAATACGTGGCCAGCCGAATGCCCCTCCCTCTCAGAGGGGCGATCGCCGCCTCCGTACACCTGACAAACACCCTCGGGCTCAGCGAGAGGCCGAATGGGAGCACGGTGTATTCGTAACACACTCCCTGAAAGGCAAACCTCAGAAATTTCCTGTGTGGAGGGTACACGGGAATATGAAAGTATGCGTCCCTCAGGTCGATTGAGGTGAACCAGTTGCTCTGGTGAATCAGACGCAAAAGGGATGAGAGCGTGAGCATTTTGAAACTGTACTTTCTGAGGCATCGGTTCAGGGCCCTCAGATCCAGGATCGGGCGAATCCCGGTCCCTCCCCGCTTCGGGACCAGGAAGTACCTGGAGTAGAAACCGCTCTGAGACTGATCGGGAGGCACAATGCATATCGCTCCCTTCTCCAGCAGGGAGGAGATTTCTCCCTGAAGGATGTGAGCTGACGACCCCTGGGCGTGGGAGAACACTACGCCGGAGAATCGAGGAGGAACAGAAGCGAATTGGAGCCTGTAACCTCTCGAAATAGTTCTCAGCACCCAACGTGAAGCAGAAACCGCTGTCCATTCCTCCATGTGAGTGGAGAGCGGTGACACAGCCGTGACACACGGAGCAGCAGCTCCCTCCAGAGGTTGTGGGGCAGCGGTGCTCGTGGCAGCCACTGCGCATGCGCGGGGGCTTTGTGCTTTGACGGCCCAGGCTTACGGGGACGACCCGTGACTGGCGGGAAAGTCCGCCAGGGGTCGCCCCCACCTGGAACCGCTCATGGGTGACATTTTTATTGATTTTTGCTGCGCCCTTGACATCTTGTCTGGATGCGACAACGAACCTTTTAATGCTCCTTGAGCGTGACATGTTTGTGAAAAACAATGTGAGTGCTTGTGACGTGTGTTTTGAGCCGGCACCGCCGGCTGCACGTCCTGGCCCCACCCTGGACCGCTCGGGAACTCTGCCGGAGGGGTTCCGTGAGGGGGGGGAGAAAGCACCATGGCAACATCGAACAGGAGGAGCTGGCGAATGGGGAACCGCCAGCTGCAGCGTCGGGAGGGAAGAACTCCGACAGGCTGCCCACTTCTTCCTCCTCACCTGCTGACCGCCGTGTCTGGTGGATTGTCCCGGCGGCGGAGCAGCTTGGTTGCCGGATCCCTGAGGCCAAACTGGTCGAGGCGCTGAGCCCGAAGGAGCTGTTTGGACAGCTTGAAGCTTCGGGCGCTTTGGGATGCGGAACTGAGGCTGGGCTCGGGCAGCTGCCTGAGGCAGGTTCGGCCGAGCCGGCAGCGCCGGTGAGGGTTTACGGGGAAGGTAGAGATGAAGGGCTTCATCCTCTTTCTTTTTGGCCGCACACCGTTGCTGCATTGATGCCAGGGCAGAGCCAAAAATGCCTTCAGGCACGATTGGCATGTCCAAAATGTCCTCCTTCTCTCTCTCAGAGAGGTTGGTGAGGTTCAGCCATCGTGCACGTTCTTGAAGCACCATCTTGCCCATAGCTTTAGCCGTAGCATGGACCGCGCAGCGCTGCACACGCAGGCAGATGTCGGTCAGTACGGTGATTTCCTCCCACACCTCCGGGTCCGGCTTCGTATTCATGTCCTCACAGAGCTCGGCTTGGTACGCCAAGAGCATGGAGGAGACATTCAAAGCTCGGACCGAGATGGCGGCAGCCTTGTACGCCCTCTCGTTCAGCGCCGACTGGAAGCAGTCCGCCTTCGCAGGGAGAGCGGGAGGCCTGGAGGAAGTCGCCGAGAGCCGTGGGTGCAGGTGGGCTGCAACCAGCGGTTCCATCGGCGGCATGCGAAGCATGCCAGCCTTCTCCATCCCTTCGAAGTCCAGCGAGGAGGCTCCTTGGACAGGAGACCTGGAGCTGAACGGGTGTTTGTCCCAGGAGGACCTCACTTCTTGGAGTAGCTCCGGGAAGGCGGGAAGGAGGGGCTTTGCCGCCCTCGTGGCCTGAGGCAGCTTCTTTCCCTCGTAGCGGGATCTGACAGCCTCAGTGACCACGGTGGGCCAAGGGATGTTGAGCCTGGTCGCAGCGCGTCGGCAGACTGACTGCATGTCCAGGTGGGCGGCCGGAGAAGCCGCTCCATCCCTGGGAGAGGACGGAAAGCTAGGCATGGAGGCCTGAGCGATGGGGGAAAAGATGCCGTCCTCCTCTGAAATGAGGAGTTCCGAGGTGTCCTCGTCGTCTCCGTAGTCCAACTCCAACACGTCCTCGGCGGGGTGGCTCGGACCGGCCAGTTCGAGCTGTGAGCCCCAGCTGAGTTCGGCACACGGTTCCGGCTCCGGGAGGACATGTTCGCTGGCGTCCCCAGGTGGTGGCCCAGGGGCCGGCAGGCAAGGGTCCTTCCCCGACAGGCTAGCTTGGCGCGCTAGCCGCCGGCGAAGGCTCTTCAGGGTGAAGCAAGCGCAGCTCTCACATGACCTGGGGACTTCCAATGCCAGCTGGGCGTGTTCCAGCCCGAGGCAGCTCGAGCAGACCCTGTGCGGATCTTTGCTTGAGATTTTGTTCCCACAGGTACAGAGGCGAGCTCCTGCGCCGTCGACTCCTCTGGTGGGAGGAGCGGCTTCCATGTTGGCTAACTGGTGTGTTAGCATAGAACGAACAGATGCACTGGAGTGTGAAGCTGCTCGTTATGCCCCGAGCCTATGGTGAAGGTCAGGACAGAAGGACGGTAAGTTAACGTTCGGCGACGGAGAGAATATTAGAAGGCTCCGTCTGTGAACAGTTGAGCTAACTTACCTCAGAGATAAGCGACCACCGAAGCGAGAAGAGGTGATTGAATAGTGCGTACGTTGGGACGCTGGACGCGTACGTCACGGTCACTGGCCAATCAGGATTGGCGTATTGAGATAAGTGCTTCTGAGGAATCCGCGGAGGGGCGTATCCCATAGTGAGACATTGAAACGAATGTTAAGAAAGAGAACTGATAGATGGCATTACTTTGGTTTTGAAACACTGACGGATATAACGGTCACACCCTGTCCTGTCTCCCCGTTTGGTTCAGCCTTGTATCTCCCGTTTATTGCTCCCACCTGCCTCTCGTTTCCTAATCACCTTAGCTCCCTGCCCTCGTGTATTTAAACCCCTTCTGTTCTCTGTTGTTTGTTGGATCATTGTTTCATTGTCCTGCGTGCCTCTTATTAAAGACTTATCGAACGTTCTCACCTGTCTGCCTGGTTTCCTCACCCGCGTTGGATCCTCACTTCATCTCCGCTCCGTTTGCCGGCACGTGACAGAATGATCCAACCACAACCCGTTAAAGGATCCAGCGGGGAGATTCTCCCATGGCAGTGCCTGCTCCAGTTCCTCTCCTCCAACCATCGGCCAGCTTCTCCTTCTCCAGCTCCGCCTCGCCGCCGGCGTCCCCGACCATCAGCCTCGGTGATCCTCGCCACCCTCTCGGAACCGGATGGGAGTTTGGATGGGGAGACGCTCCTGGATCGCTCCGGCTACGAGGGCACGAGGCTGGCTGTCTGTTCCCCGGGAGTCGGTCCACGGCGTGGGGAAAGACGCCGGACTCCACCACAATCCGGTGTCCCGGGACGGAGCTGTGAGCTTGCCGCCGCCCCTGCCAGGCGCAGCAGTTTGGACACGCCCCCGGCCAGACCACCAGTCCTGTCTCCTGCCGAACTGGCGCCTCCGTCGTCTGCAGGCGGAGGAGCAGCACCCACAGCCCAGCTGATAGAGCTCCAGGCGGAGCTTGGCCGGATCCGCCAGCTCGTCAGCCTCCAGGAGTCTCACCTGGACGCTCTAGCCTCCCCGAACTGCCAGGAGAAGGTCTCGGGCCAGCATGCAGCTCCCTTATCTCTGAGCCAGAGGAGCAAGCCTGGGGTTCACCCAGCGGAGCTCGCCGGTCTCCGGGCTGAGCTGGTCCAGCTCCATCGGACGCTCAGCCTCAAAGAGCTTCAGCTGGACAGTCTGTCCTCCCTCCTCTCACTGTTCCCAGCACCACCTGCTCTGTCGCAGCCTGCTCCAGCGGTGGCCCCGGTGGACGCCCCGCTTCCAGTTCCAGCGGTGGTCCCGGAGGTCGCACCGCATCTGGTCCAGCCGGTCCAGGGAGCCCCTCCCGCAGCGGCTCCGCGTCCACTCCAGACATCAATGGATCCGGCCCAGAAGCGGACGGGTCGGGCCCAGAAGCAGACGGTCCGGGTCCAGAAGCAGATGGTACCAGCCCAGAAGCAGACGGGACCGGCCCAGAAGCAGACGGTTCTGGTCCCGGTCCAGAGGCCGGCGGTCCAGAGGTCGACAGTCCAGAAGTCGAAGGACCAGAAGTCGATGCCCTCGGACCAGAAGCCGACGCCCCCGGACCAGAAGCAGACGGTTCCGGTCCCGGTCCCGGTCCAGAGGCCGGCGGTCCAGAAGTCGAAGGACCAGAAGCCGACGCCCCCAGACCAGAAGCAGACGGTTCCGGTTACGGTGTAGAGGCCGGCGGTCCAGAGGTCGACGGTCCAGAAGTCGAAGGACCAGAAGTCGACGCTCCCGGACCAGAAGCCGACGCCCCTGGACCAGAAGTTGATGGTGGTCGACGCCTCTTCCTGTCCAAGGGTCGACGCCTCTTCCTGTCCAAGGATCGACGCCTCATCTGGAAACGACGCCTCATCTGGAGTCGACGCCTCATCTGGAGTCGACGCCTCATCTGATGTCGACGCCTCATCTGATGTCGACGCTCGTGCCACTCCAGAGGTCGACGCTCGTTCCACTCCAGAGGTCGACGCTCCCTCTGGTCCGACGTCTCTGCCGTCTCCGGTTCCAGTGGTGGTTTTGGAGGTCGCACCGTATCCGGTCCAGCCCTTCCATGAGGCTCCAATTCAGCCCGCAGAGACTTTGGCACCGGCTCAGCCCGTCCAAGGGGCTCTGTCTCCGGTCCAGCCCGTCCAAGGGGCTCTGTCTCTGGTCCAGCCCATCCAAGGGGCTCTGTCTCAGGCCCAGCCCGCCCAAGGGGCTCTGTCTCCAGCCCAGCCCATCCAAGGGGCTCTGTCTCCGGCCCAGCCCGTCCAAGGGGCTCTGCCCCCGGCCCAGCCTGCAGAGACTATGTCCCCAGCCCAGCCTGCAGAGACTATGTCCCTGGCCCAGCCTGCAGAGCTCCTCTACCGTAGACGCCGGGCCCCAAGAACCCGTCTCCTCCTCCTCTGCCGCAGACTCAGGCCTCCAAGGGCCCGTCGTCGCCTCCTCCTCTGCCGCAGATGCAGGCCCCCAAGGGCCCGTCGTCGCCTCCTCCTCTGCCGCAGACGCAGGCCCCCAAGGGCCCGTCGTTGCCTCCTCCTCTGCCGCAGGCCCCCAAGAGCCCGTCGTCGCCTCCTCCACTGCCGCAGGTCCCCAAGAGCCAGTCGTCGCCTCCTCCTCGGCCACAGACGCAGGCCCCCAAGAGCCCGTCGACGCCTCCTCTGCCCCAGGCGCAGGCCCCCCGGACTCTGCTGGTTCCTGCCTCTTCTTCATCGGGCCCTCGGTTCCTCTTGGCCCTCCCTCCGGGTCCCCCTCCTCCCGCCCTGCTCCTTGCTCCTGTGGGCGTCGGGAATCCACCCTTTGAGGGGGGGTACTGTCACAACCTGTCCTGTCTCCCTGTTTGGTTCAGCCTTGTGTCTCCGTTTATTGCTCCTACCTGCCTCTCGTTTCCTAATCACCTTAGCTCCCTGCCCTCGTGTATTTAAACCCCTTCTGTTCTCTGTTGTTTGTTGGATCACTGTTTCATTGTCCTGCGTGCCTCTTATTAAAGACTTATCGAACGTTCTCACCTGTCTGCCTGGTTTCCTCACCCGTGTTGGATCCTCACTTCATCTCCGCTCCGTTTGCCGGCACGTGTGACACTAACGCTACACGGTTTTACCGTCTGTGCATGAGAATTAGACTTGACCATGCCCTGGCTCAACCGTTCCGTGCAGAGATAATTACAACCCACTTTACTGATTTTGTTTGTGTTCTACTAATGAACTCTTATGTTGTCACCCCGGTTGAACATACCAGGTTTTGTGCGTCAATAAATCCCCTCTCTGGTCAATCTCATCCAGCACTTTCTTTACCCCACTGGACTCAACCATCTCGATGCAAATCTGAGGCAGAAAAACAGGCAAAGTGAGAAGAAACGAAGTGAAAAGAAATTTGCTCCAAATAGCACATCTGCATAAACACGCTCCCTAAAGGTAAACATGGCAGGCGATTGTTTCGTCATACCCTGTTGGCAAGAGGCAGGAAGTTGAGAAAACAACTCATGGTTGCCACTTCTTTTATGACCCTCCAAATGAGGTCCATGTTCACTTCAGAGAGCTCCACACACAGTAGGCGATTCTCCAGGAAGTTCAATTCTGGTACGTACTGAAAAAAAAAAAAAAAACGATAACCAACAGCTGCTGATTAGGTCAACCGTTTAGCTTATGTACAGTTGATTTTTATAAAAAAGAAACAGCTTACAGAGTTGCTCCATTTCATCAGAACTCTGTACATGATTTCCTGCAAAGAAAATGAAAGAAAAAATAAACAGATTTTCACAGAAGCTGACTTTTTATTTCACTGACAGTCAGTGAAATAAATATTCATTCATTCACCATAGCTGTGCTTTAAAATGCAAGAAGAGTTTGGGTTCCAACTACATTCTTACTCAATCTCAAATAATGCTCCACATGCACTGAAACTGTTGACTTTAGCAAACCTAAAATAATTAGACCAACTATTTGTTTTATTATATTTGTTTTTTTTAAAATCATTGTAAAGGTTTTTAGAAAACTGAACATAAATTCTACAAATAAAATCAAGTCTTTGATGATTTAAATGATTTGCAAATATTTAAATAAACAATAAACTGTAGTACAGTGGTCCTCAAATGGCGGCCCGCGAGCCCTCTCTTTGTGGCCCCCAAACCCCGCACGCACCCCCCACGGCCGACGGCCGACCGGGAGGTGTGGGATGGATAGAGCTGAGGAAAATAATCAAATAATCAATGCATGAGATGCGGGAATAAACGATTCTGCATCATAGAAGAGTAACATAATCAATTATAGTGGAATGTAGTTTTGTTATTTTAACGGCGGCATCAGCGTAGCATCCACATCTGTCAGAGCGGTGTTCTCCACATTTACCGGGTAGGAAACTTTGATCTGCCTTCATGTGGTACTGCAGGGCTGAGCACTGGAGTTATAACCCGAGACCGAACCCGAACCGAATCAGCCCGATCGGTTCTGTTGGACTTGGGCCATGAACTATGCTAATTGAGCGGTCCCGCGGCACGCTCCGCTCGCTCGATCAGCGACAGAGAGAGAGAGATAGACAGAGATAGAGAATGAGAGAGAGAGAGAGAGAGAGAAAGAGAGAGAGAGAGAGAGAGAGAAAGAGAGAGAGAAAGAGAGAGAGAGAGGATGGGAGGACGCTCGTCCAAACACGCATTATTATTTTCATAATTTCATTATTGTTTCTCCAGGAAGCGCTCAGTCAGACCGAGTGATGTGATGTCGGGAGATCCGGTCTTGGGGAGGGGGCGGGGTGAGTGACAGCGGCTGCAGCGTAATCATCTGTCTCTTATTTAGGGACACAGGAGAAGTTAAAAGTAGAGAGAGATAGAAGATAGAAGTTCTTGTTCCACTTTATTCTTTTGTTTCATGATGATAAACTGATGTTAAATTCAACTTAAAGAGAAACTGAAGGAAGCTTTGGTTCATTTTAAGTTACAGGAGATATTGTGTCCTATCTGCTCCTCCAGAGACAGCATGGACATGAGGGTCACACAGGACAGGTCAGTGCAGTCACACAGCTGAGCTGGAGGGGGACAGGTGTTGTCCTTTATTTTGCAAGCTTGTGTGTTATGTGCATTACAGCCAGCGATCCAAACAGCATTGATGACAAATGGTTCTCGTACCTCACGGGGTTCATGACGAAGGTCCTGTAAGACGAAATGGACTTGGAGAGGAACGTTACAGAGAACAAGCGGCCTTTTGATGTGAAAACGAACGAAACGGCAGCACGCCTCTTGGCTGCAGAAATACACAAAAGCCTGGTGGTGATGAGAGCAGAAAAGAGAAACACACAGTTAATAAAGGCATCTTCTGAAAATATAAAGCTCAGTCCCACTGGGTGTTTGCAGGCTAACATGTTTTTATTCATCCCACAGATGAAGAACATGTTGTCCATCTATGCTTGTAACTCAGAATTTTGTGAAACAATGAAACCAGTTTTAAAAGGAGGTAGAGACACAGTTGCATTTATCCTGATGACAGTTGGGTGTTACTGGCTGTGGAAACCTGGGCCTCTTCGGGTGACGAGGCGACCACAAGAAAGGAGAAAAAGGAACATGGGACTTTGTACTCAGAACTCTGATGCATGAAGCGTAGTTAAGATTACATCCTGTCTAGAATAACACAAAAAGGTAGCGAAACACATCAGGGCTTCTGCTGAGAACCAGAACCAAATGGACAGTGTTCGTACTACTGTCTAGTGACGGTCTGGGTTTCCCTCGTTTGACTCCATGTCAACTTATTTTTTTTACCACATTAGAAAAAGTAAATATTGCGAGGGAGAGGAGATGCTTATTTTACAGCTGCTCACCCTCCGCTGCAGTGGAAGGACCAGGATGTTGTAGTAGAGAGTCTGGAGGTTCTTTTTGGGGAAATACCGCCACACCAGCCTGGCAACGTCCTCGTGTGTGTAGTTTCCTTCAGGTAGACCCGTCAACATGACCGTACAGTACCCAGAGCCTGGATGGTGGTTTGTCTACAGGACGCAAAGATCCAAAGAGACAAGTACAGCCGAGAGCAAGAAAATCAAAGCAAAACAAACACGTAGTACGTTCTTCGAGAAACCAACTGAAAGTTTAAACTCTTTAACAATATTTTGACTTATTGATAAACCATTTTATAAAAAGGCGCTTACCACGCGGTCCTGCTTTCCTTGGATGGTCAGGAAATCTGCAAGTACGGAATGAAACGGGATGATTCACAGTACATAGGGAGCAGAGGATACCTGGAACTGCCTTTCTCATACCTGGGACATTGAACCAAGGACATGCAGTTGAGAAAACATAAGGAATGGTTGTCATGGTGATCCAAAATGGTGGCGTCGTGCCGTGAGGAATGCCGTATTTTGCGTTCGGTACGTCTGCCCCGGGAATGATGAGCTTCTTGTCTGGCAGAGCATTCATCGGCAGCTCTGGGCCTGAGAAAAGAAAAAATACAAGGAGTTGATTTAGTCAAAGTCGTTTTTTATTGTCATTTCTACCACATGTGCAGGGCATACAGAGAAACGAAATTGAGTTTCAGTGCACACAATTCAGAGATCAGACATACATGGGTAAGACACATGACAAGAATTGGTGACTGCAGTCATTTGCAACATGAGTCGCGCTACCTTAATAGATAGATGAAAAGGGTGTTGCATGAGGATAATTGGGGGTAAGGTAAAAAAAAAAAGGCATAGCAGAGTTAGACCCAGCAGGGAGTAACTCTATTATACAAAAAAAAACTCGACATAGAAGCACAAACAGCACACACACAAACATCACAGACAGATGGGGAGGCAGGGATGGGCGGGGATCCTGAAGACTCCAATGGGAGCTGCCGGTACAGCGCATCAACCAGCTGCAGACCAACAGGTGGGAGGGAGAGATAAGGAACAGAGAGCACATTGATTTTCCCGCAGACGTCTCAATCTGAAGGAAGAGGGTGAAGGTCGGGACACAGCATCTGTCGGCATTCCTCCTTTCGTGGGGGGGTGTTGAAGCAGCCTTGAGAGGCTGTCTTGGCGTCAGATAAGGATTAAACATGACTGTTTGGGGCAGGCAGAGATAATTTTCCTCTCTTCCTTGGAGTCTATAAGTGGTCATTCATGTCCACCGTGAAGCCAATTTTATGTGTTCTAAACATCACATCGTCCGGTGACCCTTTCCGAGATGACATCCATCTTGCGTACTAAAACAGGCAACGCCGCGAGGACATTATCCAGCTTATGGTTCACCTCGAGTAACGTCCCAGTCTGTGAGGTCACCGCCCGAGCGGCACATTCCATGGGCACGGGTCGCACTCCAATCGCTCCCGTCTTCCCAAATTTCCAGAAAACCAGATATCCTCCCACTCCAATCAGAAGAAATCCAGTGATCATCAGGCCGAACATCCACAAATCTTCCACGTCCTCGATGGACAACTGAGAGAGGCACACGACCCGCCAGACCTGCCGAGAATCGAGTGCATATCCCGCTGCGAATGTCCCCTCAGGACAGGTGGGAGCCCCCTTCTCCGTTCTCATCATAGAAAAAATTTTGTCAATCGCGTTGAATGACCAGTTAATTAGGTCCATATTTCCAAAAGAGTAGTGGTTTCAGGAGAAATGCAGAGAAGTGCTCTGTAGGCAGACGGGACAAGAGCCTTGGGGAAGCAGATAAGGGAGCTGAGAAAAAAGCGTCTGTACTCTCTGTAGACTGAGAAGGAAGTTCAAAAATAAGCGAAGGGAACCAGAAAAATTCAGATTTGTTTCAACTTCCCCAGTAATGATAATGACATGCTGCTGCATTCATCAAAATAGGCTGTAAGTACATACTCAGTCATCTGGTGCATGAAATTAAGAGAAATGTAACCAACATTGTGTTTCGTCTCTGAAAAACCACAAAATACTTCTATGTTTTACATCCGATCAACCGCTTTGAGTAGCATTTGAATGCTGAACATGAAATTATCCTCAACCGCTATCGCCAGCAGTAGCCGGAGAACGGAAATGGACGGGGAAACGATCGGGTCAGAAAGTCAGTCTCTTCTTCATTGTTAGGAAAATTTGCATTTATGGCCCCGCCCACCAAGGCTAGGGACCACCGTGTTGTTTTAGCAGCCAGGAGTACAAGTCTTGGCTAGTAGAAGCTAAACATCAGCAATAGCAACTTCACAACATGGCCGAACATGTAAAGACTTTGGTAAGATGTTTGTGCGTACGCGTCCTCGCTTGACTGCTAAGACCAGAATCAGCGTCTCCGAATTCAGACGGTCTGGTCTTCACCTCTACCACAGCCTGTAGGTCCTGTCACTTAGCAACTGTGACAGCAGCTAACAGGCAAAGGAAAGGAGCTAAAGCTAGCGAAAATCATGCAGGGATGTTTAAGGAGCTACAGCAGCTTCACCTCTGTCACCAGCGTTTGTTCATCAGGCTGAGATAACCCTTTCCAGATAAAGTAATTTTTAGTCTACAAGCTTGGAATGGGTGATATTTGTGGACATAACACCACAGTTGGCCAATCAGAGGCAAGATGTTCACATCCTGTCATTATCCACCATCCACTCCTCCAACAAACTGCCCCCCTGAAACTGGAGAGCTTTACCCTCCCATAGAAAACAACTCAACAGTAACTCACTCATACTTGAGACCACAGCAGAAGATTCATTGGGGGATAAAACAAGTGAATGAGATCTTTAAAATAGTATTGAGCTGATTTGTAAGGGTGACTTCAAAACGTTGCTGAACAACAAATGTTGATTAAAGTATCAAAGTAAAAGAAACTTGTGTAAACTCTGTCTAAAGAACCTGAGTAAACCAGAGATGAAGGAAGTGGACTGAACCATACTTTCATAATTACTTCCATTTCATTTTTAGAAGAAAAAGCACCATTAAACTTCCCACGTATATACGTTCACATTTCCTTACACTTTGTTCTCCTGTTGCTCTGTGGCGTCTTCAACCTGTGAACTATGTGGGTGAAGCCTCTCTTCAGGAAACTGTACCAAACTCCGAGCCGATCGGCATCGTGCATGGATTTAAATTCAATAAAAACCTAGGAAAGAGAAGATATTTAGGACCACCAGGAACTATTCTTTACACTTATCTTTAAATAACATGTAGTTTGCATTCATACCTTATTGAGAAGAGGCAGGAAGTTTGTGACGGAACCTATTTTTTTCAAAACTTCTCGGAGATCTTGGACTTCACTTGGTGAGATGTTACGGATGTAGACCAAATTCTGTCCATTGGTTTTACCGCCCTTATGGAGATACATACGGTGGGAATTCAAACCAACAACAGACAAACCTCATTTTATGCCATCTGTGGTTTATTTAGTCAAATAACATAATTTTGTGAAAATTCTGTGCTTTTCAATTCGATGTTATTTATTTTCAACCTTTATTTTAGCAGGAGAGACTAACTTGAATTAAGCTTTCAGCTAACTGAAGGAGCGTGTGGTTAACCACATGAAAGATTATTATTTATTTAAATATTTTCCAAAATAGTAGGAAATTTTATATTTTTATATAAAAAATGTATGAGGCTGTGTTACTTACAAGAGGAGTTAGACTCATCAGAGCTTTATAAAACCAGAGCTGAAAAAGACACATCAGAGTTAGCTGTGCTGGGTGTAGCTTAGCATGAGTATCTCTTAAAATCAAAACACAAATCAAGAGTAGGTGGATGACATCTGCCAAAAGAATAAAATACACTAATTATCACGGATTTCAACACAAAACAAGCTGAGCTGAGCTACTGTCAGAGGTATTTTTTCAGAAAAAAGTAAAGAGAAAAAGACTGAAAGCCATTAAGGGTAAGCGATAAGGCACAAATATCAGTGAAATAACTTTAATCACAATTGATAATAATTTTTATCTGGTGACATTATATTTTAACAACCTCGCAAGTAACTGAAGTGTCTCACATCAAAAATGTGGCCATGCCCTCTGCTTTGGCAGACGGCCAACGTAAACAAACTATGAATAAATATGTCATGTTGCCCTAACCTTGAGGGCCCTCTGAACGTTCATTAGGCCATAAATGACAAATATCCAGGATTTGGAAATTCATATTCATAATAAACATTCGTGCAGTTTTCTTGTGAGCGAATAGCTGTTCAGTGAATTTTTATTTTATTTTAATAGCTTACCGGAGTCATTAAAATGTCATTTTTCACAACGTGTAAAAAGAGTTTATTCTGTCTGAAGAAGAGGTGGTTGTTCACCGATGCTTTTAAAATGGACCTCACTGAATGCTCATTTGGCATGAGGGCAAAAGCCTGCGAGGAAAATCAGAGAAGACAAACTTATCAGTATCATCACTCATAGGATACAGAGTCAAATTAAAACAAGTTTAACCCAGACATCATCTAATGACTTGATATAAAAACACCTGATCAGCTGGTGAACAATCACAACCAGCCTCTTACCATGTGGAGCTGAGGGAAGATGTAGATGTTGTCGTGTTCGTTCTCCAAACCAAACCTGCTCAGCAGATTTACAAGGTCGGCCTCAGTGAAGAGGGCTTTCTCCGGCAGGTTTGTTATTAACAGCAGAGTTGAGTCAAATGTAAAAACCTTTAAATTTAAAAAACACATAATGTAAATTATGGTTCCAGGATTAGGAAAACAGTGGCTGTTAATGCAGTTTAGAGGTTAGAATTATCTAGAATGATCTAACCACCTACAAATGACTCTCAGTTTATTTTTAAAGGGACTTTACGGACTTTTGAATTTTTATGCTCGCGATTGCCCCCTCAGGCCAAAAGCGTAACGGCAGCTTCAATAGTGGGCTCGTGCACGAGGCACGCATGCTGTACGTGCACACTGCTTAACGAAAATAACAGCCAAGACAGTCCCGTGTGTGTGTGTGTGTATGTGTGTGTGTGTGGCTCGGAGGACAGAGGACAGGAGAACACGCAGCTAATTAATTAAATAATTTGGTTCTGTACCTTTCTCTTCAGCACAGCCGACAAAGGTTTATGATGGGTCAGTCCTCCTGCATGCTCAGATCATTCCCTTCCCTTGCTTGAAAAACTGTTCCAAAATGAAAGTTGAACCCACATCTTTTTTATCTGTGAATCCAATGCCATTTGGCAAGCCTCAAATAAAAATTTGGGCATCTTACTGTAAAAAAATATACCATTAATGTAAAAAATAAACTCTAAATAAACTATGTTCACATCCAGAATCAAACCCAGGTCTCCTGCATGGGAGTCAGACATCTTACAAGGTGAGCTACACTCTAGTAACATTCAAATATCTGTAACTTTTATATCCTTGATAACACCTGAAACACCGTCAAACCAAAGAACGGTTAGAAGAGAAAATGGCTATTTTGTTGCTAATTTGCAGGAAATATCTAGAAGAAAGTTCTACAGAAAGTAGCTAAGGGTCCTCAGAAATGTAGCTAGGTTCGTCACTAGGCGTTAGGAACAGCGACAAAGTCGCTGAGTTGGCACTACCTCTCTCTCTGCTGCTAAAGCTACTGATAGCAAATGCTACGAGCTATGCCTGAGCGTGAACGCGCATGAAGCAACCTGCTCGACCCGAGCATCTCTCTTTTTCTGCGATTTTACAGAAAAACAGGCAATCACAGTAAAAATGCCAGGGCTCATTCTACAGGACCAGGGCATTGCAGGAGAATGTATGAAGACATTTATTATTTCTATACATGTTTTGGCTGTCAAACTTCCATAATGTCCCTTTAAGTCTCGTGTAAATAATCAGAAAATAACCGAAATTAATGACTTCATTTAATCATTTACACATCTCAAAAATGTGTGTTTTGTTTCTAATGTAGCAGAAAAAAATTGTCTGACCAAGTTATTCAAATTAAGGTTTTGAATGGTAATCCATTATACAACCCTTAATTCACTATTAAGGCAAAAACAAGCAAGAAACACTCATAAAAATAAGACTTATTTTAAAAAAATTGTTAATTTAAACCAAAGGAAAAAACCGTTAAACTTACTCCAGATGACAGGATGCTTTGGGCAGTGACGCAGTCTGGAAGAATCAGAACGCAGATAAGAATGAAAGATAGAACGAAGGTATTGTCACACAGAAACATGTTGGAGGTACTTACTAAATTTATGTGGACTCAGGTACCACTCTATCTTGTCCCCAATAGTCAGGAAGGTCTCTGGTGTGAATGTGGCAACGGTAGCGGGCGCCTGTTCCGTTGTTTTCATCGTTGGTTTGGTTTCTGCTCCATGAGCTATGGCATCTTCAGAGGGGAGAATTATACAAATGGGTCGCGGTCAGTGTTGGGCAAGTTACTTAAAAACTCTAATGCATTATTTATTACTTGTTACCCTCATTTTAATGTAATTGATTACATTACAATATTACAGATTTTAAAATGTAAGGCATTACACTACTTTTGCATTACTTTGTTACTTTCACCAAAACAATTTCAATATGAATTAGGTCATGTGATGCTAAGTGAACTCATGACACATCCAGAGGAAGGTGATGTGGTGTCTGAGCTAGGATTGCTGTTAAAAACAGTCAGATATAACAACAGTGCTTTAAAATGATTGTTTATTAAATAACAGCAACAACAATCTGTACTCTCAGCATGCTGCCATCTTATATTAACTGAGCAGAAAGTGAGGTGGTGGGGGCTCCAAGCCTATAATGCCTTGGTCCCCAAATTTCCTTGATACGGCCCTGGATGTGGGACTGACTTCTGGGGTTATCTGATTCTATCACATGTATAAATATTAAATGCTTATATATTATTGCTTTTCACTGGTAAAAATGTGTATTGGGGATAAATCTACCTACTTTTCTTCTTTTCAAGCACTTTTTTTAAAAATAATTTCCGGCCCTTTCTCTCTCTAACCTTCCTGCATGCTGCATGTTTTCTCCGTCTTCCAGAAAAACAGTTTCCTAGATTTCCTACTTTCTAACTAATCAGCCAAAGGGATCTACCGAACGCAAAAAAAGCTTAATATGCACTGCGCTCCAGCAGCAATGAGTTGAAATCACCGGCGCTCAGATTATGAACTCAGCTGAGGCAAAGCACGTCAGACAAGTACAGAAAGTACAGAGAATATGGGCTGATATGAACGATCGCAAGTGAATGACTTTGTTTTGGTGGAGCGATTTTGTGAATGTATCAGCGGCCGCAGGACACAGCTGGAGTGTTTGAGCCATTACCGCTGCGTCCTCTCTGCTCATAGAATGCCCGCAAAGCTGAGTTCATAAATGTATATGTGGATACTGGATCTTTATTTTGGGCTTTCCACAATTGTAATTTTTAAGAAACCCACATCTTGATTCTGGGTTTAAAAGCGCATTGTAATTACCGCGTTACTGACAATTGTACCAAGTAAATATTACCATTTTCTTTCCCTGTAATGCCTTACATTACCACATTACAGCAAAAAGCAATGCATTACAGTAATTCATTACTTTTGTACCGCGTTACTCCCAACACTGGTCGCGGTATTGTAAACAACACACAATTTTCATACAAAATCGGAGAATATTTGCATTGTTATTTAACTATTCATTGGCTATTTTCCATTTTTGTTTATTCTCTTACTTGAACATTGAAACATAATGATGCAACATGATGTGTTTTTAGGTATTCTGGTAAAAAATTTCCCTTTCAGGTCGGGCCTGGTGTGATGCCTCCAACTACCTTAGATCGACTAACTTTCAATCTTCTCCACTCGATAAACTTAAAAAGCAAGTCACCCCCAAATCAACATTTGTTTGCTGATAAACTACATAAATGAGTGTCTAATCATGCTGAAGACATGTGCAGTTAAATAATTTGGCACGTTAGTGCATCTTAGTTAAAATTGAAATATTCTTCGTCTTCGTCTTCCTCCGCTTATCCGGGTCCGGGTCGCGGGGGCAGCATCCCAATTAGGGAGCTCCAGGCCGTCCTCTCCCCGGCCTTGTCCACCAGCTCCTCCGGCAGGACCCCAAGGCGTTCCCGGACCAGATTGGAGATGTAACCTCTCCAACGTGTCCTGGGTCGAACCGGGGGCCTTCTGCCGGCAGGACATGCCCGAAACACCTCCCCGGGGAGGCGTCCAGGAGGCATCCTGACCAGATGCCCAAACCAAAAATTGAAATATTCTGCCTAAAACTGTAAGTGTTGAACCATCTTCAAGTAAAAATTCTGCACTACATTTGAATTTAAATCTTCCATCGCTATTGGCTACGAGGTACACTATGACATTGGCTGGTACATTATGATGACACAGTGTCATTGTGAGCTTGTGTGTGTGTGTGTATTTATTAGCAGCAACAGCCAGGCAACAGCATTTGTTGCTATTTTCAAACAGGAAGTGGGGGAGGATTAGACACTGGTTGGGGGTGACTTGCTCTTTAAAGCGCTTTTGTTATTTGGCTTTTTTCTTTATTTTTTGGTTTTTATTAAATATATGTCATAAATAATAAGAAAAATGTTCAGAAAAAAGCTTGTATGATGGGTCCCGTACCTTTTTGTGTACTGCAGCTAAGTTGAATTTTGTTGGGAGTTTTTTGTTTTGGTGCGGCATATCTTCACTTTTATGTAGATGACAGGCCAAACCGTAGAACAATATCTTCGTTTTGTGGGATATGTGACTACATGTGTGCAAGGTCTAAAATACAAAACTCCTCTTAAGTGATCTTGTATGACAGAACTGGTATTTCTTCAATTTAGTACCATCTCTGTAGATTTACAACAGGACACACGCCTAGTTAGGAGTGGGAAAAATATGAAGGCCCAACCGTCAAAATTGGAGGCCACTCTTTACTGTTCTTAACGGTCATGGAAGAATCCAACCTATGTGGATTGGGTAGGATGACTCCTTACAAGGATGCTACCCCTGAATTTGGACTCAGCCAAGCACTCATTCATCATCCCGCTTAATCAAAATTTCATACAAAAAAAAAACATAGCATTGACAAGTCCACAGATAGCGATAGGGATGTTGCTATGGAGACCCTTTGTCATATCTACATGTTAACGCATTTAAAGATGATTTTAATGTTAGATGGACGATAGGATTGACAAATCAAAGGGAAGCACCGTCACACATACCTGTAGGATTTGTTTTTGTGTGCACCTCTATGACAATCAGGGGGGGCTCCAAAGCAGCGCTAGCTGAGCTTCCAGAAGTCTTTGGGTCAACCGTTGGGTTTTCAGCAGATGAATCTGGTATTGAGACCTGCCTGACGAGCAGCGGTTCTGTAATGTTGTCCGTAATGGGAGTCCTGGAGCCATCCGGCTGGTTTATTGATGATGTGGGTTCTGATGGCACTGCTGTCTCTTCAGCTGTCTCACTGATGAGTGACTGACTTCTACTTAACTCAACTTTCATCGACTTTTCAGCTTCAGCAGAATTGGCAGTTTTTACTCTCCGTTTCTTCATCACAGTTGCTGTTTGTACAGTTGTGTGTGATTTTAAAGCCTTGCGCTTTGCCTTAGTGACAATCAGGTTCTTTTTAACTTTGGCTGGGTTCTTCAGCTTAACACCAGAACATCCATCTTCCTCTTTGCCGTCTTTCACTGCTCTTTTTACAGCCACTTCATCTTTTCCTTTGGTAGCCAAGACTTTTTTCTTCTTTTTGAATGAAGTTGTTGGTTTGGGTTCGGCTGGTAAATATACAGGTGATGTTCCTTGGAGTAGAACTAACTTTTCAGCAGAACATGGCTCACTGGACACGGTGGATTTCCTGGAAAATAAAGGTAAATGAGAAAGAAATGAAGAAATTAGTTTAATATTTATTCGCTGAATGGTGTCTGTTCATAAGCCTACCCCTAAAACCCGCACAAACATATTTGGACATCCCAATCTTCACATGGGGACAGGAAATGTGAAAATGGTGAAATGCAATTTGAACATCGGTGCCCATGGTGGCAGCATTCCCCAAACTCACTGTTGTGATGGTTAGGAATGCCGTCGAACTGACGGCTGACAAAAAAAAAAAAAAAAAAAAAGAGTCCTATCAGGTCTTTTTGGCCTGTGGGATTCCAGAGGCAGCTGATAGTTACCTGCAGCCGGGCATGGGAGGAGTTCGGCGAGACCATGGAGCAAGACTTTTTTACAGCCTTGAGGAGACTCTGGTCCACCATCTGGTGTCTCAGGAGGGAAAAGCAGTATGCTACCAACACTGTTTATAGTGAGGACGGTGTGCTGCTGACCTTGACTTGGGACGTTGTGAATTGGTGGGCGGAGTACTTTGAAGATCTCCTCAATAACACCGGCACGTCTTCCAGTGAGGAAGCAGGGTCTGAGAACTTTAAATTGGGCTCTCCAATCTCTGGGGCTGAGGTCACGGAGATGGTCAAAAAGCTCCTCAGTGGCAGTGCCCCAGAGGTAAATGAGATCTGCATGGAGTTTCCTTAAGGCTCTGAATGTTGTTGGCTGACGTGGCTCAGCAGTATCGCGTGGGCATCGGAGGCAGTTCCACTGAATTGGCAGACTGGGGTGGTGGTCCCCTTTTTAAAAAGAGGGGCCGCAGGATGTGTTCCAACTACAGGGGGTCTCACTCCTGAGCCACCCTGGTAAGGTCTATTCAGGGGTTCTGGAGAGGAGAGTCCGTCAGATTGTTGAACCTCAGATTAAGGAGGAGCAATGTAGTTTTATTTCTGGCCGTGGAACACTGGACCAGCTCTATACCCTTAGGGGAGTCCTGGAGGGTGCGTGGGAGTTTGCCCAACCAATCTACATGTGTTTAGTGGATCTGGAGAAGGCATTCAACCGTGTCTCTTGGGGGGCCATGTTTGGGTGCTTTGGGCACCAGGCCCTCTGACATGGACTGTTAGGTCCCCATATAATTGGTTTCAAAGCACGGTCCACATTGCCGGAAGTAAGTTGGACTCATTTCTGGTGAGAGTTGGACTCTGCCAAGGCTGTCCTTTATCACCAATTCTGTTCATAACTTTTATGGACAGGATTTCTAGATGTAGCCAAGGTGTTTAGGGGAAATAGTTTGGTGGCCTGACAATCGGGTCTCTGCATTTTGCAGATGATGTTGTCCTGTTGGTTTCATCAGTGTGATGAGAGAGAATGAGAATCAGCTCCGCTAAATCTGAAACCACGGTCTTGAGCCGGAAGAGGGTAGAAAGCCTTCTCCAAGTCAGGGATTAGGTCCTGCCTCAAGTGGAGGAGTTTAAGTATCTTGGGGTCTTGTTCCTGAGTGAGGGAAAAATGGAGCGCGATATCGATAGGCAGATCGGTGCTGCGTCTGCAGTGATGTAGGCATTGTACCGGACTGTCATGGTGAAAAGAGAGCTGAGTTGAAAGGCGAAGCTCTTCATTTACCAGTTGATCTATGTTCCTACCCTCACCTATGTTTGTGAGCTTTGTAGTGGCTAAAATTAGCTTTCTCTACAGGGTGGCTGGACTCTCCCTTAGAGATAGGGTGAGAAGCCTGGCCATCCTGGGGGAACTCAGAGTAGGTAAGCTGCTTGTCCACATTGAGATGTCAGTTGAGGAGGCTCAGGATTCTAATTAGGATGTCTCCAGGACACCTCCCTGATTAGGTTTTCCGGGCACATCCATACAGAAGAAGACCCGGGGGGGACCTAGGACACAATAGAGGGTCTATATCTTTCGGTTGGCCAGGGAATGCCTTCAAATTCCCCCAGAGGAGCTGGCCCGAATGGCTGGGGAGAGGGAAGTCTGGGCCTCTCTCCTCAGGCTGCTGTCCCCGTGACCCAACCTCAGTTAAGCGGAAGAAGATGGATCGATGGGATTTGAACCAAGTGTTCGGAAAACTGCTTAAGCAACTTTCCAAGCAAACTTTGTGATTTATGAAAGAAAACTTAGCGGAAAAATGTGTGCAACTTTAAGTTGACTAAGGACCTTGCTTGCGCACATTTTGGACATGGAGAGCACCTGCAGTGCTGCTGCTGAGAAGGGTACAACTATGAATTCCAGCAGCATTATCACTTGTACTACTTTGTGCGCACACAGAACAAGCAACCCCCCGCACGCACGCACGCACACACACATGCACGCACGCACGCACACACACACAGCCTGAAGCGCAGAATATGGAATGCTGAATATTAGCAGGGGGCAGAATTAGACAGAATGTCATGCGTCTGTGACATTGTGAGCGTCCTGTCACTGTGACCCGATTGATCATGCACCCGGACTACTTGGACAAGGGAGATGTCTCTTTGGCTGACTGGTTCACACGTGGGACTCTCACCCGGGAGTCTGGGGATTGAATCCCAATTGGATAAACTTTTTTTATATCTGCCACAGATCTCTCTAAAGGACTCACAACATTGACGGCTTCAGCAACGCTGTGCCACTCCGTGGATTTTCTCTTATTTGTTTTTCAAAAGTACTTCCTTTCATTTGTCCACCTCACCCACAGGTACCTCAATTTCTGCTTGTGAAATAGCGCTGCCTTGATCTACGGTCGCCATGTCATTGGCGGAGCGCTGCAACAGCCGGCTTATGTAAATGCATGAGGTCCACAAGGCACTTTGCATTGACTATTTATGGCAGTAAGTGGGCGTGGTGAGGGCGGGATGTGACTGAAAAGCAGCTGAGAAACATTCTCGTTAGTCTCTGATTTATGAAGCGGAGATTGCGTGCAGCTGTGCGTACTCCATGTTTGATAGATCACAAACCTACTTGGCGTAGGTACATTAATTTTTGCTGAGCTTAAGTACGGTTTTAGTAAGGATTCTACACAATGTTTGATAAATGAGACCCCTGGTCATGATGAAAAGGGAAGAAACATGACTGACCCCATTAAGCACAAAAACGTGTTAAACTCCAAAGTGAGATTATTGAAAATTGAAAACCTAAAATGGTCTTGAAAATCAGTACATGTTAAGAAGCGTGGAATTTTGACAATAGGTACTGGCCTAGAAATCTAGACAGTAGCATGAGCAAAATTAATTTGCATTGCTGGATTCCCCTGCTATCACGGTAAGCTTACGGAGCCAACGTTTACGTACTCCTCCTCGGTCGGCAGACGGGGCAAAATGGTCCACGTACCCCCCCCCCCCCCCCACCTGAATTGAAAAGTTCTAACTGACAGCCCTGAGGCACTTAAGTCCTTTATTTAGAAAAAAGATGTATTTGCATCTTTCTTGACTGAGTATGGTGGACTGCCCTGATGATTGACATCTGTGGCTGTGAGTAGGTCACATTGTTCATTGTCCAATAGCGTGCAGAGACAGTTTAATAGACAACTGTAGATTCCATCCCACGACGAAGATCAGTCTGGGTCATGGCCAGACTATATATTCACATATACAGGATGGCTTGACAGGCTAGGTAGGTACAATAAATAAAAATTTTGATTTCCATAACTTACTCTTTAGTTTGTTTTATCTGATCCTCTGTAGAAGCAGGAGACACACTCTTAGGAACACTGCCCTGTAAATGTATTTATCATAGATTGATTACATGATTAACAGTAAAAGCTACAGAAGCAATGTATGCACTTTTGAGTCAAAAAGACAAACGTTACCCTTTTCGGAACAACAGTGAGGGTCACTCCTTTCACATCAATGCTCTTCACACTCCTCAGTTTTTCAGCATTTTTCTCTTTTTCAAAACATACAGTTGCCTAAATGGACACATACAAATTAAACATTTGTTTACTGAAATGCATGAACAGCATAAAACATACCAGTGGTTTTGTGCAACAAATTTATTTTATGTTCACTTTTCATGATAAATAAATGTGCTGATGACAAAACCTTTTGAAAATGTCAAGATTATTCCTCTCCTTATTTGTACAGCACGTATGTATTATTATGTATTTTTATTATCTTTTTGTTTTTAATTCTGCATACTGTTAATGTGTGTTAATCTTGTCACATAAATAATGTTGGTTAATTTCTTTAACGTCGTCTTCTTGGACATTAAAGTAATTATTTTTACATTTTGTTGGGTTGTCTCAGAAGCGTAAAAAAATTACTGTGACAGAAAAAAGACACACACACAATATATATATATATATATATATATATATATATATATATATATATATATATACATATATATATATTATACATATGTACATATACAAATATATATACACATATACAGGTGCTGGCCAGTAAATTAGAATATCATCAAAAGGTTGAAAATATTTCAGTAATTCCATTCAAAACGTGAAACTTGTACATTATATTCATGCAATGCACACAGACCAATGTATTTCCGATGTTTATTACGTTTAATTTTGATATTTATAGGTGACAACCAATGAAAACATCAAATCTGGTATCTCAGACAATTAGAATATTCTAAAGGCCAATGAAAAAATGTTTGTTTCTCTAATGTTGGCCAACTGAAAAGAATGAACATGAAAAGAATGTGCATGTATAGCACTCAATACTTAGTCGGGGCTCCTTTTGCCTCAATAACTGCAGTAATGCGGCGTGGCATGGACTCGATCAGTCTGTGGCACTGCTCAGGTGTTATGAGAGCCCAGGTTGCTCTGATAGTCGTCTTCAGCTCCTCTGCATTGTTGGGTCTAGCGTATTGCATCCTCCGCTTCACAATACCCCATAGATTTTCTATGGGGTTAAGGTCAGGCGAGTTTGCTGGCCAATCAAGGACAGGGATACCATGGTTCTTGAACCAGGTGCTGGTGGTTTTGGCACTGTGTGCAGGTGCCAAGTCCTGTTGAAAGGTGAAGTCTGCATCCCCATAAAGTTGGTCAGCAGCAGGAAGCATGAAGTGCTCTAAAACTTCCTGGTAGACGGCTGCATTGACCCTGGACCTCAGGAAACAGAGTGGGCCAACACCGGCAGATGACATGGCACCCCACACCATCACTGACGGTGGAAACTTTACACTGGACCTCATGCAACGTGGATTCTGTGCTTCTCCGCTCTTCCTCCAGACTCTGGGTCCTTGATTTCCAAAGGAAATGCAGAACTTGCTTTCATCAGAAAACATAACTTTGGACCACTCAGCATCAGTCCAGTCCTTTTTGTCCTTGGCCCAGGCGAGACGCTTCTTGCGCTGTTTCTTGTTCAAGAGTGGCTTGACACACGGAATGCGACACCTGAATCCCATGTCTTTCATGAGTCTCCTCGTGGTGGTTCTTGAAGCGCTGACTCCAGCTGCAGTCCACTCTTTGTGGATCTCCCCCACATTTTTGAATGGGTTTGTCGTCACAATTCTCTGCAGGGTGCGGTTATCCCTAGAGCTTGTACACTTTTTTCTACCACATTTTTTCCGTCCCTTCGCCTGTCTGTTAATGTGCTTGGACACAGAGCTCTGCGAACAGCCAGCTTCTTTAGCAATCACCTTTTGTGTCTTGCCCTCCTTGTGCAAGGTGTCAATGATTGTCTTTTGGACAGCTGTTAAGTCAGAAGTCTTCCCCATGATTGTGGTGCCTTCAAAACAAGACTGAGGGACCTTTTAAAGGCCTTTGCAGGTGTTTTGAGTAAATCAGCTGATTAGAGTGGCAGCAGGTGTCTTCTATATTCAGCCTTTTCAGAATATTCTAATTTTTTGAGATACCAAATTTGGAGTTTTCATTAGTTGTCACTTATGAATATCAAATTTAAATGTAATGAACATTGGAAATACATTGGTCTGTGTGCATTGCATGAATATAATGTACAAGTTTCACGTTTTGAATGGAATTACTGAAATATTTTCAACCTTTTGATGATATTCTAATTTACTGGCCAGCACCTGTATACACATATATTCATATATATGTATATATATATATATATATATATATATATATATATATATTTATATGTGTGTGTATATAGATGTATATATATGTGTATATATGTATATATATTTGTATATATGTATATATAAATTTATATATATATTAGGGGTGGGCCGTTATCGGCGTTAACGTACTGCGGCAAAGCCAGACTCTTATCGCGCGATAAAAAAAAATGACACCGTTAATCTATTCTCAAAGTTGGGTTGGGATCTGGGTCTATACTAAGTAAACTGTGATGACTTTCACATTGCGCAGATGGATACCTGGTTGGCGCGGATGTATACTCGGCGCGGATCATCGTACGTATGGACCATCGACATAATATACGGTATGGACCGATGGTATGGACGGACGCCAGGCTCGCGGAGTTTAATGTTCCCCATGCAGCCGAACAGTCGCACCGTCGCCACCAGCAGCGCTTCTCCCTTCTCATCGCGCGGGAAAAGTAAATCATTTATGTACTTTAACCAGAGTTTAATCCATAAATCCGACTTTCATTCTTTTTATTTTGTTTTGTTTACCTCCGACATTTCCAGCCGGGCTTTCCCCGGGCCACACTTCACCGTCCGCGGCAGAAGCAGCGCTCGGATGTGAGAGAACCGAGACAAGACTTTCTCAGACAGGTGCGGTTTCCAACTAAGTTTAGCTATTTTAGCAGCTGTTTATTGTGATAAAGTGATAAATTGTTTCTACAGGTCATTGTTCATGTGGCTTCGACTCAAATTCACCTGTAATAATAAACGTTTTACTCATAAATTTTTATATTTGTTAAGAAAAGTTGAGCTAGGATAACTAACCTTGCCGTTTTCAGAGACAACAACAGCAACAGTTGGATTCTGCTCATACAGGTGAGCTGTGGCATCATTTCCAGCTCTCGCTCCTATTCACCAGAGGCGATCCTACATGCAAACTAAAGGGGGGCTTAGGAAGGGCACCCCAGAAATTTAACCCCCTCCCCAGGCCAGATAGTTTGTGTGTGTGTATGTATGTATGTCTGTATGTATGTGTGTGTATATATATATATATATATATATATATATATATATATATATATATATATACTTTTTTCTTTAGCAGGCCATATTGTGGAGAAGAGAAGATCTAGTTTGTCACCAGACAATGTGAACAAGCTGGTCTGCTTGAGTGACTGGTGGAAGAAGGAGAAATAGAGCTTGGACTGATTGACCAAATGCTACTGACTGTAAATAGTTAATCATGACCTATTCTGTAGACCTACAGTGCAGAATTTGTTGAACTGAATAAGCAGCTATTAAACACAAATACTTATTGATCATTATTTATTTTCATCATCAGTTATCGTAGTAAAACTGCTTTATCAGTCTGTGATGCATTACTGAAACAAGAAATACGCCTCCATTCTCAAAGACTTGCTTTTATTCATTATCTAGGTAGCACACACATATGCCTTTGGCCAAATTTGAATGAGCCATTTTAATCTAGATTAATTCCAAGATTACAGTGAGATTAATCTAGATTAAAAAAATTAATTTATGCCCACCACTAATTATATATATATATATATATATATATATATATATATACCGTAAATCCTCTAATATTGGCCTGTATTCAATTAACGGCCGGGTATCACATTTTGGCCGGTGTTGGAGTTGGCGGAGGTGAAGAATGGCCGGTTTTTATTGTGGCTAGGTGGAATGTGGTAACAAGCAAGTACCACAGGGGGGCAGTTGTGTCATCCATCTCACTTTTGATTTGCCAGTGATAGACCGCGAGGTGTCAACACACCCTCTTTGTAGGTTCCAGTTACTCAGTGGTTTTGAGTACTAGGGCGAGGGTTACTGGAGGCCAATGCAGCTGACTATTATTTGGGTCCTATCAGGATTAATTTGCGCCTCTGTCAGCATATGTGGGCGGTGGTAACTAGAAAAATTATTCTCGTTAGGTGATCAGGCTAACATGGATTTATCAATTAATCTAATTGATCCACCCTTTGAAATGGTTCCTTCCCACACTGGCCAGAGACTTATTCACACGTGCAGAACAGAGCCTGTTTGAACCAACTAACCATTATGGTTTATTACCCTTAGGATGTCCCGCTACCCTAGGAAGGAGGAGAGACTAAGCTCTCATTACCTAAGGTATCTTTTCTTATCTGTCACAACCTGTTACAAGTCCTGGAGTACAGGTACAAGAAAATAAGGTGGCTTACCTCTGCTGCTAGATCTGGTCTGAACTCCCACTCAAAGGCTAAAAGAGTCCTTTAAGAATTGAGAACGAGGATTCTTTTTCCAAAAATTTTATTTCAAAATCAAAAAATGCAAAAAGCGTAAAGTAAGTAAGTAAGTAAAGTTTATTTATATAGCGCCTTTCACAGATATAAATCACAAAGCGCTGTACAACATGAGTAAAATCAGGGCAAATACCTCAAACCAATAAAAACATCATAAAAACAATAGCAGTGACAACAATAGTAACCAAAATCAGGAGTAAAAACAAAGTCAAGGTGTGAACAAGAACAAAGTCATCTTTTAGAATATTTAGCGGGGGAAAGCCTGGATGAAAAGGTGAGTTTTAAGATGTTTTTTGAAGACCTCTACAGATTTCAAGAGACGGAGATTTGAAGGCAGACTGTTCCAAAGTCTGGGGGCAATAGACTGAAAGGCCCTGTCCGCTTTGGTTTTTAGTCTGGTTCGAGGAACAGCCAGGAGGTTTTCAGATGTGGATCGGAGGTTCCGTGAAGTGGTGTGTGGGGATAAAAGCTCAGATAAATAGCTTGGAGCCTGGTTGTTAAGAGCTCTATAGGTCAGCACTAAAACTTTAAACTGTATTCTAAATTCTACCGGGAGCCAGTGGAGGGACTGTAAAACTGGGGTGATGTGAGCTCGTCTGCTGGATTTGGTTAGGAGTCTGGCTGCTGCATTTTGGATGGCTTGAAGGCGTGAAGGCATCCTTTTACGAGGATGCTGCTTCTAAATCTCTCCCTGAGAACAATTGCTCTCTCTTACTCCTCTCATCAACTCTTTTTAACTACTTCTAACTGCTTTTATATATCATTCTAAAAACTGCAAAGCAAAGCATTTTCCATTGTATAGCATTTTCATGTTGCAAGCACTTTTTAGAGTGAAGCAATTTGCATTACATATCAGCCAATGACAAAACAGCAAAACAACGTGATCATTATAATTTGCAAGATGGTTTCAGGTTCACCCAAAGTTCAAACTCTCCCACGGAGGACTTCGCATCCTGTGATGCTTCCTTCAGTTGGTCCACTTCTCGTTTTCACCTGCCTCGATTCCACTCGCATCAGCAGGCTCCCACTTATCTTTGCTTCCCTTGTGACCTCTTCCTTTGTGACCTCTTCTGTTGTGACCTCCCTTATTACCTCCTGTGGTTCTGGCATGCGGGGGCTTGCAACAGCCCCTTTGCGAGTTGAAGTGCAGCAGGGGACCGTAATATTTCAATGCGAATACACAAGCCCTCAGGAACCGCATGTCCAACTTCTCCAGATCCGGCTGCATGCGCATCGCTTGAACTGTGGCCTCCACATCGACTCTTCTCCTCAACATTATGCCATCGTCAGCAATAGGCATGCTCAGGGTTCCCTTATGGGTGGTTGCATAACCTCGAAACTTCTTTCTATCTTCCAGAACATCTTCTCCAAGGTAGAATAATGACAGGTCCGTGACCTGATGTTCCCTAGACGGGAGTCTGCCCAGCATGTTTGGTGGAAAGCTTGCGCTAAAAACCAAGGGGTTATTCTTCATCTCCAACAGAGGGGCTGTTCCAGTAGATACTTTGATCTCTGGGTCAAACCATCCATCTTTTACACACAACATATTCATAAACTGATAACAATCCAAGGGCTTGCTCTGACCTATATAATAACTTCCCCCGTGAAACTTGATCTTCCATTTCAGCTCTCCTTTCGAGGTCCGCTGAACAGGGGAGTCTGCTTGCGCTTTATCATGAGAAATCATTGGGATTATATACGTTTCATCTGGGTTTGGATCTTGATTTGAAACTGTGCTCATTACTGATACAGCCTCCTCTGCTTGGCAAGATTTTTCCAAATCCGCCTCATCTTCTTGGCAAGATTTTTCCAAATCCGCCACGTCTTCTTGGCAAGATTTTTCCAGATCCGCCACGTCTTCTTGGCAAGATTTTTCCAAATCCGCCTCGTCTTCTTGGCAAGATTTTTCCAAATCCGCCACGTCTTCTTGGCAAGATTTTTCCAAATCCGCCTCGTCTTCTTGGCAAGATTTTTCCAAATCCGCCTCGTCTTCTTGGCAAGATTTTTCCAAATCCGCCACGTCTTCTTGGCAAGATTTTTCCAAATCCGCCACGTCTTCAGCCACTTTGACTGGATTCATCGTTACCAGCGAGTCCTCGTGGCCTCCTTCGAAAAGTTCTTGGACATCAGGTGAAGTTGGGATGTGCACATCGGCTTCCTGAATAATCTTCCCTGGGGGTCCCGGCTCCATTTGGTCTGAATTTCCGTAACAAGCCTGCAACATACGCAGTTTTCAATCATTGCAGAATGCTCACATTGAAGAGCTACCGTTTTCACCGGACCCATCTCTCGTCCCCTGAGTTTCACAGTGCACACATAAGTTACAATATCCGGAGACACAGGTGATGGTGCATGTGCAGCTGGGATTATTTCCCTTGTAATTCGCTGTATCTCCGGATCCACCTAGAAAAAACATAATTATTCCCCACATAATTAGTGCAGCTTCCTGGCAAAACCAAGAGAGTAGCTCCACAGTGAAGCTCACAAGGGCTATCAGCACAGCCATGGTCATAGTGACTTTTTATGCCTGTCATCGACTAGTCGCTGTCACGTGAAAATGACCGGCAAGATGCAGTCCTCGGAAAAGACAGCAGCCTACTGTCAGCAGATGACAAGCTCCTGCGCGTCGGGAGGCAACGCACTGTGTCAGAGCGTCGGCACTGACACCCGCCGTAAAACGGACATTTAACCAAATTGTGACCGTTTCCCTCTTGCAATTTAACCTTCCCCTCACCCCATCCTAACCTTAACCAGCTTGCGCATGCAAAGCTCTGATTGTTGACGCGCTCCAGACATCTGCGTCCTGAGCACGGCCACAGTAACATTATCAAATCAGGTGTCACCACCTCAAAAACTAATTTAACACGTGATCGGCTCATTTCCTTTTATGTTTTCTGTCTTTTATTTGTGTCTGATGCTTTTCGCTGCTGTGGAGCGGTGCGCATCACCTTGTCCTCCGGTGACGCACCTCACCGGTGCGGCCGGCGAGCAGCACGCACTCCGCTGTTTTTGCAGTCGGTAGATCTTTTAGAACTGCAGTTCAAAGGTAACTCATAAGGTGAATATATATGAACCCAGGTAGCAGTTTTTCTTTAGGATTGAGAGGAGATGCAGGAAGATAATAAACAGATACAGGACAGAAAAATAGTCAAATAAATAAACAGGTTTGTTTTTGTACCTGGTACCAACAAACAGACACCATTGAAAGTAATCAGAAGTAACAGAAAATGAAATAATTATTTTAATGTTTAGAGCAGCAGGAACTCCGAGAGGCTGCAGACGCATCAGTGAGTTTGCAGCCGCTGCGCAGGGGGAGGGGGGAGAGGGCTGAAGCAGAAACTACCGTTGTTAAAAGAAATGTGTTTAACTTTGAAAATGTAGGTGCAATTTTAATTTTCCAAAACTCCAGCAAACTAACCAAACTCAAATAGAAATTTAGTCCTGCCTCTAATTCTGGCCCTCCTTCCAATAAAGGCCTGGAGCTTGATGAGCTTGAGTCAAATACAGGCCCAGGCCTGTATTAGAGGATTTACGGTATACACACACACACACATAAATTAACTAAAATCCTGATTTTCCTATCTTACTAACTAGTGCATATAATTCTTAGTAGGGGGAAACCATCAAAGCATTATGGGTTAAAATGGTAAAATCCAATGCAAACATAGTACTTAAAGCCTGCGTTTTTAGGGAATTTTGCTTTCTCTTTGTTGTCCCGTAAAAGACATTTAGGTAATGAGAAGGGAAAAAAAGAATTGGCTATGCTTGTTTTTCACTTACTGACCTCCTGTTTAGATTTCAGCAGCAAGACTGATTTGGTTTTTCCAAAGGGCTTCACAGCAGCAACCACATCATTGTGAGAGAGAAGATCAAACACCCCTTTGAGTTTCACTATAGTTGGAGGTGAAGGCTTATCATAAGCAACCGTCTGAGAAAATAAAAGAAAAAACAATAAAAAATAAATAAAATCGAGTGTAGCAGTCACCATTACCAGATAGGAGCTGGATGTTCAAAAACACCAACCTTGGATTTAGAATATGAGCTTCTCTCAGACTTCTGGATAGTAGGATGCTTCTTTGATATTTTAGAGGAGAATGAGGAGTTACTTCCACCATACGAAGAGGGTGAAGCATTTCTCTTTTTATCCTGTGAGGGAACTGATGAGGAGGAGGATGGTAATGATGAAGAAGCCGTATTGTTGGCTAATTCAGCCAAAACAAAAGGAACCATCCGTTCAACCACATCCTTGATGTCTGGCTTTCCTGACAGAGACTGGACAACTGGAAGGAAAAAAAAATTTGAGTCAAAAGTACATTTACTTGGTTTTTGTCATTGTAACAAAAATGTCCAAAATTTTCCTCATTTATGACTGAAATGCTTTAATATAAAATAAATAAAAATTTTTACTTTAGTGTGTGGATGTGGGATGAGGATCAGCACCTCCAAATCTGAGACCACGTTCTCGACCGGAAAAGGGTGGCTTGCCAACTCCGGGTTGGGAGAGAGGTCCTACCTCAAGTGGAGGAGTTTAAGTATCTCGAGGTCTTGTTCATGAGATCGACAGGCGGATTGGTTCAGCGTCTGCAGTGATGCGGACACTGAGCCAATCTGTCATGGTGAAGAGGGAGCTGAGCCAGAAAGCCAGGCTCTCGATTTACCGGTCGATCTACGTCCCAATCCTCACCTAAGGTCATGAGCTTTGGGTAATGACTGAAAGAACGAGATCGCGGATGCAAGCGGCCGAAATGAGTTTCCTCCGTAGGGTGGCCGGGCTCAGCCTTAGAGATAGGGTGAGGAGCTCGGACATTCGGGAGGGGCTCAGAGTAGAACCGCTGCTCCTCCGGATCGATAGGAGTCAGTTGAGGTGGTTTGGGCATCTGGTCAGGATGCCTCCTGGACGCCTCCCTGGGGAGGTGTTTCGGGTATGTCCTGCCGGCAGGAGGCCCCCGGGTCGACCCAGGACACGTTGGAGAGGTTACATCTCTAATCTGGTCCGGGAACGCCTTGGAGTCCTGCCGGAGGAGCTGGTGGAGGTGGCCGGGGAGAGGACGGGCTGGAGCTCCCTAGTTGGGATGCTGCCCCCGCGACCCGGACCCGGATAAGCGGAGGAAGACGACGACGACGACTTTAGTGTGTGAAATTTACCCCTAAAAAGAATTTTTCATAAATGCTCAAGTCTTTCCAGATTTTAACTAAATGTAACCTGTCTCTTTATCTACACGAGTCTAACAACTCTCAGAGATTTTGCTTAGAATTTTTTTAAATTGTTTAAATTTTAATTTTCTCTAAACTGTTTATATTTACATTGTTTTCACTCAACACATAAACACTTATAGAAAAATAACTGATGGCAGCAGGCAGCAAATGAAAAGGAGTTAAAATGAATGCATGTAGTAGAAATATTCTGGTTCTTGACTTGTTTTTTACAGCTGGAACCACTCCTTTACAACGCCATCATATTTTCAAAGCAAAGGAAATATAAAAGCTTATCTGATTATTCAATTAATTGATTGATTATTTTGGCAAATTAATGAATTATTTAAATAAGTAGCTGCAGCCCTAGTCTTCTACTGGACTACTTCCACCAAACCAAGTTACTTTGGATTCGGATTACTATGCTTGTAAATCCTTGTTTACCTACTTTATGGCATTAAAGGTAAGGCAATCAATGTTTTTCTTCCGGGTGGATCACGTCAACCATTGGTCCGCAAAAATGTCAATTTCTGGTGAAGCCAATCCTGGGCTAGTTTTCACTTCCTGCGCATGCGTACTCTGTGCACCCCCACACTCTCATGGAAATCAGGAAGAGGCTACGCGGTCCAGTCCGCTCCCCACAGACGCCGCTGTTGCCGGTTTTCTGCTCGAGACGTAAGCTAACGTTCTGCATGCTATTTTCAGAGCCTCTTCTTACACATTACGGCCGGCAGCTACTTGTAAACAGGCGCTGGGAGAGTGTTGCGCAATGTGGAGAGGGCGGTTCTTTCCAGAAATTCAGAAACATCGATTGCTATACCTTTAAGTAAAAAAAAAAAAAAAGGTAGCAAATCTTCATACCTGGATTTTCAAGGAGAAGGTCCGTCAACTTTTTAATACCAGGCAACTTCTTTTTGTTGGAGGATGATTCCTCTAGGGACATCCGTCTTTTACGGCTACCTTTGAACGATGCAGAGTCCTCGTCACTCTTTTTTGGCTGCAGGTGTTTCTCCTCGTCTCTTCTTGATGACAACTGTTGCTTAAAGCTGGTTGGTGACGGTCTTTTGTAATTTCTTGGCTTCAACGTCTCAGGGTGCTGAAGTTTCCTGTAAGTTCTTCTTGGTGATGACTGCCTTTCGGGGCTAGCTGAACGTGATCTATAACAGGAAGAAGGAAAGCAGTCATCACACATATAGCAGAATCAAGGTTAAACAAAATGTCTTAACATCAAACCACAAACCGTATTCTATAGATGGCTCTGTGAGGTGATCGTGGTCCTTTTCCATATTTCCCTTTTTGACCTTCAGTGCGGTATTGCCAGTGAGGGCTGGATGAGCGAGAATTACTACTTGATTTGTCCCTTCTATTTCTTGGACTGCGTCTCTGAGGGCTGTGTGAGCGGGATCGAGAACTGGAGCTGCGGGGTTTGGGCCTTCTTTCTCTTGAACTACATCTTCGAGGGCTACGTGAGCAGGATCGAGAAATGGAGCTGTGGGGTTTGGGCCTTCTTTCTCTTGAACTACATCTTCGAGGGCTACGTGAGCAGGATCGAGAAATGGAGCTGCGGGGTTTGGGCCTTCTTTCTCTTGAACTACATCTTCGAGGGCTACGTGAGCAGGATCGAGAAATGGAGCTGTGGGGTTTGGCCCTTCTTTCTCTTGATCGACGTCTTCGAGGGCTACGTGAGCAGGATCGAGAACCGGAGCTGCAGGATTTGACCCTTCTATCTCTTGACCTGTGTTGGCGATATCCAGATGAGCAAGAACTGGAGCTACTTCTAGATTTCCTATATCTATTTCCTGAGCTGTAGGGACTGTGCGAGCGGGAACAAGAACTCTCATGGCCAGCTTTTTGGTGATGTTGGGAAATATGGGCAGAAGTTGGTGGTGGAGTCTCAGCACTTCTACTTAAGGCACTACAAAAGCAGATAACAAGTAAAACAGTTCATGAAGAAAAAAGAAATGCAAATTTTCATTGGACAATTTCTTTAGTATTTTGGTCCTTATCAAAAGAATTTACCTGGGAAATCGTGGTAGCTCTCCATCCCACTCAGGGTATCTGTGGGAATATTTTCCAAGAATTTATAAAACAGAAATGGTCACAAGGTAACAACAGAAAGCTTTCGTTGTCACACTGGAAGCCCAACTAAACAAAGAAGACCAATAGGCATGCAAGTTCTCCAACTACGATGTAAACGGCTCTTGTTCACAATGTCGTGTGGATACATGCAAAAATAAGAGTAAACGTTAAATGGCATTATATTCCTTTTTAAAACTTCTATTAAATTGGTTTGACCCAAATATGTTGGCCCTTAGCTTAAATTATATCACAATTACTACTCTCCAGTTTGCAATTACTGAAAAAAAAAGTCAAATAAAAAACAGAGACTGACCGTTCTCTGAAGCGTTTGCAGTTCTCAAGGTGCAGGTTTGTGTTTTGGTGGACCATCCAATCCTAATAGTCACAGAAAAATAAATATTTTTAATGGTTTCACTGCAATTTTTGTTATGTGCCATCACATATATGTCACAAAACGGTTGAACACATATTGATGTCAATCTTCACATGGTTACAAGTGCTTATCATGAAATAAAGGTCTTCCAGATGCAAAAAGTTCATGCATTCTTCTTTCGATGTCCAGATCCTCTGGCTCGAGTGGCACCAAAACTTGCTGAGCTTGATGAGGACAGTCAACTAATGTCAAGAAGGTTTTTGGCCATGATATTCAATTCAAAGTTTTTACTGTGTAATGAAAGAGACCACGTGACTAAACGAAATGCTGTTTCTTTTCTGAGGAATCACAAATAAAACACAACTGTCAAAACAATTACAAGAGTGACTCGTATTTACAAAAGCAGCTGTTAATTCACATTTCTGGCAGAACTTTTTCCTTAACAACAACAGCATAAAAGTTAAATGTCAATCCAGCTTTCATTATTAAACAATGTTTTCAACCCATTTCCTAGTATTTAGCAAAAGGGGGGACCCATTTGTAGTGAGAATATGCAGTGGGCATCAACGGTTCGGCTTGGAGACCATGAAAAGTGATGCTGGTCCCCAAAATCCTTATGAAATCTGGTTCAGATATTTTTTATTGGTAATTGACATTTACATTTTCTGATGGCGTGCAGTCCCTCTTTAAATTAGGGCTTCTGTGGCAGCATCGTGGTGTGTGCTCTTTAATGTGTTTCTTTGTACTTTGCCACAGTAACAGCAAATCAAATTTCAGGACAAAACAATAAAGCCCCGCTTGTTCTGAACTTTTAAAAAGCAATTTCCACAGATCCATTGAGCCTCATCAGTGTCTAAATTATGTCGCTAGGAAGTTGCTGCTTTTTCTCTTTAGTTCTATAACCCTCCCAATGTCTTATCAAGTGACCCCTATAGAACAGGGGATGATTGGGCAGGGCTGACGGTCCCATGGGGACCACGTGGCAGGGGTGAGTTGGAGCTCACTTCTCAAAAATCAAAATAAACACTTGGGGTCCAGTGGACTCCATTAGGAATGTGAGTCAGCCAAAAAAAAAAAAAAAGTTATGAAAAATCAATAAAAACATGTGCGATCCATTCAAACCCATTTAGAACGTGGAAGAGTTAAGAAAAAAAAAAAAGAAATACCAGATTCTTCATTTAGCCAAAACTGAATAAAACTGATTGCTGCAGCAGGATTAGTTAAAATCCTTGGAAAGGCAAGCAAAACTCTGGTGGTGACCGCAACACTCATTTAAAATTAGTCTATTAAATTCCAATTAACCCGTTAGGATAAGAAAACTTGAATCATTGTGACCATAACACTCTTTGAAGTAAAACTAATTATAGAGCATTCACGCAATTCATCTTTTAAACTTTAGAACATCCTAAAACAGACAATATTCAGTTTCCCTAGAAGTAAATCACTCACCTTCATTTGTTCACACTCTTCCATACATAAAGAGCAGGTGTGTGGAAATATTCTTGGTGGGACTGCAGCAAAATCATGCATCATGGCCAGTGGTGGAAGACCCTCGAAGGTTGGATTCTTTGCTAGAAAAGGTTGTCTAGAGCGTGACATACTAGTGGAGCTCAGATCACTGACTGGCTGAGATGAGTAAATAATGCTGGGGCCGGGATCATTGCCGATGAATACAGGAGGTTGAATGGAATGTGAGGCAACAGAAGGCGAGGGAAAGGAAAAAGATTTAGGAACTGGTTTTACATTAAAAGGAAATGCAGGTTGAAGGGCTTCCCATATCTGTAAAGCTGATGGCTTCTGCACCATTTTCTGTTGAATAGGCTGGTTCCCAGGCTCAGTCATGTTTGAACCTTGTTGAGTTTTAGTTTGACTTTTCACAAAACTTTTATCTTTACTGATCACCTGTAAGACACCAGAATGACCAGAATTTACACTCTGGCCTGGACTGCTGGCTGGCACAGTTTTTGATGGAGCATGATGAACTGGTTCTTCTGAAGGAACAGATTTTAAGACTTCAGGCGTGGGCTCCAACATGTCTTTATATTTATCTGAAGAAGACAAAATGGTGATTACTTTTTGTGAAGTCTGGTTGGGTGAGGTCTGCGGTTTAGTCGGATTACTGCTTGGAGTAGCCACAATATTGCTCATCTCGCTATTGCTCTCCACCTCTGTCAATCTTTTTTGTGGAACTTCGTTATTGTTGCCGCTACTCTTCAAACCATCAATTAGCAACATGTTTTTATCAGACTTGTCCGTTTGGCAAATAGTCTCATCAGTTTTATCCTCAACTTCTGAAAAACATTTGCCAGAATGTCCTGGGTCAACCACTTTACTTGGTCTATGACTGTTTTGGGGGATTTCATCCAGTCTGCCAACTTTATCCATGACAAATGTGGGTTGAGATGAAACGCCAGGATATGATTTAGGTGAAGCTGAAGCTCTCCTGATCTTCTTCATGCGAAGTTCATGCAATGTATTGGGTAAGTTCTCAGCAGTGGTTTGATCCTCAGGGTAGCTAAGAAGTTCATCCAAGTCCTCTTCGCCAAGTCCATAGTTCATTAAAATGTTTACAGCTAATTGTGGATTGAGGTCTGTGGCTACAAGCTGTTCTACTGAAGGACCATCATCAGATGAATTTAAAGGAAATTTGGAGGAAAATTCAGATGCATTTTCATTGTTTGGCCAACAATTAAAGGAGCTACTGTCACTACCAACACTGATTTGCTTATGTCCTTGAAAGGTTGAGGACACTGGATTGGTGGTCATCCCTGTGGTCAAAGAAGATAAAATGTGACTATGAGTGCTGGTAAAGAAAGAAGCATGACCAACAGGTTGTTGCGTCTCTTCTCTGGCACAAATGCTCAAGGTACTTTTTGAGCCTTTGGCCAAAAAGGTCCCAGTTGTTTCTAGCTTGTCACAAACTGGCAAAGAGGACGATACTGGGACTCCCTTCTCTGGCATGGCAGGAATTCCAGTAAGGTTTGTGGGAGTGCAGAAGGTAGATCCAGGCCAAAGACGTAGCACTGCCCTTGAAGGATCCTCGTTTGCTTGCTGTGTAGATAATTCATTTTGCCCCTGGGATGATATTTTCTTCCCTTGGGTATAGGGCTTTTTCATGGGATTGGACATGTGGTTAGCCATTTAATAGAAGGTCCACGAAGTTTGGGGTTACAGCACTAAATGGTAGAGTTATGGTAACATGCCGTCATTTATGTAGTCCAGCCAGCAATAGCAAAAATGGAATTATTCAAATGGCTGGTAACAAGCTGAACCATCAGATCAGCTGCCTACAAAGATGCAGCTCGCTCTCTGACCAGTGGCAGTCTTCTTGAAATCCCTCCAAACGTGTTAAGGGCCTTGGAACTGGACTTGAGGCACAGAGCTCCAACAGCATACAACAGCTGAAGACAAAGCATATGAAAAACAGGATTACTTAACAGACTTTTACAATTCAGCTAGCGGGTGGAATCCATCATCGGGAAATCACCCATTTTCCTGTCAGAAAAAAAAATACATTAATAGTGCATAATGTAAAAAATGACATCTTGTGGTCAGCGAATAGTCCATCGATTAATCGAGTATTCTATTTGACAACATTTCAAGTGAAACGGGACTGTTCCCTCTTTCCCTGCTGATATCTACAGTTAGTAAATATTTTATGAAACAAAATTCGACTTCCATTTCAATAAAATACTAGGTTTAACATCAATCATCTTAGTCTAAACATATCAAAATATATTCACATCTGATGAGTAGAATTTAATTATTTCAGTAACATGTTCAGTAGTAATCTACTGGAAATTATAACATCTACTAGTATCAATGTAATGGTGGCATATCTATTTTATAATGTAGAGCGGTGATACTCAATTGACGGCCCGTGGGCCGGAGCCCTCTCTTTGTGGCCCCAAACCCTGTGCTCATCCCCCACCCCCTACCCCCAACAGCCGACCGGGAGGTGTAGGATAGATAGAGCTGAGAAAAATAATCAAATAATTAATGCATAGAGATGCGGGAATAAATGATTCTGCATCATAGAAGAGTAACTTAATCAACTATAGTGGAATGTAGTTTTGTTATTTTAAAGGCGGCACCAGTGTAGCATCCAAATCTGTCAGGGTGGCGTTCTCCACATTTACCGGGTAGGAAACTTTGATCTGCCTTTATGTGGTACTGCAGGGCTGAGCACTGAAGTTATAACCTGAGACCGAACCTGAACCGAATCAGCCCGATCGGTTCTGTTGGATTTGGGCCATGAATTATGTTAATTGAGCGGGTTGTCGCGTGGCGCGCTCCGCTCGCTCGATCAGCGACTGAGACAGAAGGGGGGGGGGGGGGGGGGGGGGATTGTCTGCTCACATAAGAGAGAGGGTGGGAGGACGGTCCTCCAAACACGCATTATTATTTTCATAAGTTCATTATTGTTTCTCCAGGAAGCGCTCAGTCAGACCGAGTGATGTGATGTCGGGAGATCCGGTCTTGGGGTGAGTGACGGCGGCTGCAGCGTGATCATCTGTCTCTTATTTAGGGACACAAAGAAGTTAAAAGGAGAGAGAAATAGAAGATAGAAGTTTTTGTTCCACTTTATTCTTTTGTTTCATGATGATAAACTGATGTTAAATTCAGCTTAAAGAGAAACTGAAGGAAGCTTTGGTTCATTTTAAGTTACAGGAGGTCTTGTTTCCTATCTGCTCCTCCAGAGACAGCATGGACATGAGGGTCACACAGGACAGGTCAGTGCACACAGCCGAGCTGGAGGGGAACAGGTGTTGTCCTTTATATTGCAAGCTTGTGTGTTATGTGCATTACAGCCAGCAATCCAAACAGCAGCAGCAAAACGTGTTCAGACTGTGGTGCGCACATTTAACAAATTTTCGAATCAGTAAAAAAATAAGTAAAATGAATTGAGGAATTTAAAGAATCAAATCATTTAAAGATTTGTTTAAGCTCTAGAAACCATTAAGTTTTGGCTTGATTTTAGCACCCTCTAGAGCAGAGATGTCAAACTCAAATTCACACTGGGCTGAAATGAAAATCTGGGACGAAGTTGCGGGTCAAACTTAATATTTTTTGAAAAAGTGACGGCAAATTTGCACATTTTCTTCATCAACATAAATGCAATTTTGAACCTTTTAATTTGGAAACAAAATTATTTTTGCATCAACACTGAATGTGGAATGTGGTATTCATTACTTGTGGTATATTCAGCATTTTTAAATCTATTCAGGATTTATGTTTTCTTGTTTATTCATTTTTCTTATTTTTCATTCTCCTCTTTTCTCCTGTAATAAGTGTCATTGCTGCTGTGACATCTAGCTTTCCCCACTGAGGAACGATAAGGGGATTTTCTATTATATTCATCTATCTGCAGCCTTTCCACTTCCTGTTTACTGTAGGTTAAATCTTTTCTCACGGGCCAACAACAAAATAAAAATATAATTTTATCTTAAATGAAAATGCAATTCTCACCTGTTAACGTTCATGTTTTGGAGCAGAAAAAGAGCATAAAACCAAAATATTTAAAGCTCAGTTTGCTCCACTGATTTACTGTGACGCTCACCTGTTCCAGCCAGATACCTGCATCATGGGGCTGATCTGAGCTGAGGAGGAGACTCCTGTTGTTTTGTTAATCTTCATCATAATAATGACAACATTAGATGACAACAGGTGCTCACATAGGTTTGTGCTGATGAACATGGAGAGCATCTGAGCAGCTTGACCACGTTGTTGTGTGTCGGGGAGGAAAAATAAAAACTACAGCAGCCACAGAGTCATGCTGATTTGAGTGTTGCTGCTCGCTGGGGTTATATCAGCTCTGTCTGGAAGTTAGTTGGAAACATTCTCTTTCAGTCGTGAACACATTACTGAGCAGTTAAAATCTCTGTTTCTGAACTTCATCGTCGGAAAATAGCTGAGTAAACTCGGCGCTGAGTGAGAGGAGTGTTTGGTTTGTCCGAGACCGGCAGCAAATGCTGGAAAAAACACAAAGGAGGGGGCGCTTCGGCTCCGCGCTTCGGCCGCAAAGCATCATGGGAGTTGTAGTCTTGCGGTAAAATTGGCCAGCGGGTCAGTTTTAATATATTTTTGATATTTATCTCGCGGGCCACATAAAAATGCTCCACAGGCCATTACTGGAGATCCTTCCTGCTAACAGCCATTGTAATATACAACTCTTTGACGACTTGATTATCATTATTATTCAGAGCTACTACAGCAATCAATTTCCCTCTGGGATTAATACAGTATTTTTGAATTGAATTAAAGGGTTATTTTAAGCACATACTGGCACAGGAAAAGTATTTAAAAATATGAAAAAGTTGCATATTCAGGTGTGTAGCACCTGGAAAACACTGGTGTTTGTAATGGGCAGCAGTATCTCAGGAGGTTGGGCGGGTTGTCCAGTAATTGGAAGGTTGCAGGTTCAATCACGGCTCTAGAGAATTCTGCTGGCATGACCTTGAGCAAAACACTTAACCCACGTTGCCTGATGGTGGTGGTCAGAAGGACCAGCGGCACCTGTGCTCGGCAGCCTTGCTTCTGCGTGAAGGTGTGTCAACGATGGACGAAATCCGTGACATGGACATTCTTCAGAGATTGACTGATCTCTGCTTTTTTCATTGATCAGCGCACATGGAAGCCTTTAAAATACTGTTCAAATGTAGAAGTTAAATTCTTAATATAGTAACATTTGTGGAGCAAAAAAAAAAACACCAGAAAGAATGATGTTGGGTTGTTTTTTAGCAGCAGTAGGTTACCTTAGAGCAAACCTGGGCATTTTACGGCCCGTGGGCCACATCCGGCCCTTTGGTTGACTTTGACCGGCCCGCGAAAGGGTAATTGGAAATTACAAAATAATTGTATTTTCTCATTTTACCTCATGCATGGACTAAGGCTGCATTGCTTTTATTTTGAAGTTGTTTTTGTACGTGCACAATGACGCAATACGTATAGCAACAAGTGCCCGCGGTTGACATGGTGATTGTAGCCCCCAGAAATGTCCGCTCATGCAAAGAAAAAAAAAAAAAAAAAAAAAAAGATGCCGAATGCAGGATTTTCAACTAAAAGTGGACTGCTAAGTATTTTTTTTTACTGAAGTCGGAGGTAAAGCCGTGTGTTTGGTTTGCGGGGAGGAGATTGCCGTGTTTAAGGACTACAATTTGAGTCGGCATTACGACAAGAAACACTCGGAAAGATACAAGAACTTGTCTGATGCTGAGAGGGCACGGACATCCGAAGGTTTGCTAGCAAAGTAAAAAAAGCAGCAAGGCTTTTTTACTAAGCTTCACACATCCAGGGATGCAGCAACCAGGACCAGCTTTGTGATATCCCACTAAATAGCTAAAAACAGCAAGCCGTTTTCGGAGGGAGTTTGTCAAAGAGTGCATGGTGGACTCCGCCGCACTAATATGCCCTGAAAAAAAGAAGCATTTGAGCAAATCCCGCTGTCCAGGCGAACCGTGACCAGGAGGATCGAGGACATTGCGGGGAACCTGGAGCTTCAGCTGCAACGTGAAGTGGCAAGTTTTGACTTTTTCTCATTGGCCTTAGACGAGAGCTGTGATGTCCGGGACACAGCCCAGCTGCTCGTATTTGTCCGGGGATAACGGACTTCAAGCTCACAGAGGAGCTGGCAGCAATGCGGTCGATGAAAGGGACAACGACAGGGAGTGATCTTTTTACAGAGGTAAATGCGTGTATGGACACTCTGGGATTGAAATGGGAGAGACTGTCAGGTGTCACAACAGACGGTTGTCCAAATCTTACAGGGAAAAATGTCAGACTTTTTAAACACATGCAAGATAAAGTGACAGAAATCGATGCAGATCAAAAATTGGTGTTTTTGCATTGTATTGTACACCAACATGTGTTGTGCAAGTCAGTGCTAAAAATCAACCATGTTACTGATGTTACTAAAATAATAAACGTCATCAGGGCACGGGCAATGAATCACAGACAGTTTGTGGCTCTTTTGGAGGACTCCACACAGCTGTCAGATGGCTCAGCCTGGGGAAAGTGCTGAAGAGCGTTTGGGACTTGAAAGCAGAGATTCGAGTTTTGCGAGAGGAAAGGCAAAGACATTCCAGAGCTCTCAGATGAGGATTGGATGGCAGATTTTGCATTTGCTGTTGATGTGACTGCACTGATGAATGAACTGAACACCAAACTGCAAGGCAAGGGCCTTTTTGTTCATGAAGTGCACAGCTTCATTAAGGCCTTCATGTGAAAGCTGCAGTTTCTTTCAAGTCAACTGGAGAGCAACACTCTCACTCACATGCAAACCCTGAACGACGTCACACCATCAGCTGATCACCTCAGCAGGTACTCATCCATGTTAGGAGCATTACATGGTCAGTTTTCAAGGTGTTTTGAAGATCTCAGAACAATCGAGGATGAAATGCACATGATTTCCTCTCCCTTTACCTGCAGTGTGGATAATGCACCCAGTGATGTGCAGCTGGAACTCATTGACCTGCAGTCTGATGCAGTACTGGCAGAGCACTTTAAGTCAGGATCTCTGCTGGATTTCTACTCTTCTCGTGAGGAGGAGAACTTTCCAAACCTGAGGAGACATGCTCAGAAGATGTTGGTTCTCTTCGGCTCTACCTACATTTGTGAACAAACATTTTCAATGATGAAGTTTACAAAATCCAGGTATAGATCCTCTCTCACTGATGATCATTTGTCAGCTGTGCTTCGCGTCTCCACCTCAGACATTCAACCTGACTTTGATGCACTCGTTAAAGCCCAGCAGAGACTAGATTTCTCTCACTGAATAAGAAAAAAATTACGTAAAAACACAAAATAAGGTGTTTGGACCAAAAATGTAGGCAACTAGCAGTGAACTGGGACACTTTTTCTTTTAAACCTCTTTCTCAAGATCACAGTTCAGTGATTTTATTTTACAGACAATACTGTGTGTCTGTAGAATGCTAAGAACCTCTTTCCAACAATATTTGAAACTCAAAATGTGTTTTGGAGTGAATGTGACTGAAACTGTTAACTAATATAAGTTAAAAATGTTTAACAAAAACCAAATGCGCAGACTGTTTACCACTGCCTTGGGAAATTTGAATACCGTAAATCCTCTAATACTGGCCTGTATTCAATTAACAGCCGGGTATCATATTTTGGCCGGTGTCGGAGTCGGCGGAGGTGAATAATGGCTGGTTTTTTATTGTGGCCGGGTGGAATGTGGTAACAAGCAAGTATCACAGGTTGTGTCATCCGTCTCACTTTTGATTTGCCAGTGACAGACCGCGATTTGGCAGGTGCAGAGACGAAGAGGAGGTGAAAATTTGAGATCAAGTTCAAAGAGAACGTGCTGATTATGCTGCAGAACACTGGGGAGCAGTAGGGGTTGTATGAACTAGTCGACTTCACTATAGTGACTTTTTATGCTTGTCATCGACTGGTCGCTGTCACGTGATAATGACTGGCAAGATGCAGCCCTCGGAAATGACAGAAGCCTGCTGTCAGCAGGTGACAAGCTCCTGCGCGTTTGGGGGGGGGGGCAACGCGCCAGAGCGTTGGTACTGACACCCGCCGTAAAACGGACATTTAACCAAATTGTGACCTTTTCCCTCTTGCAATTTAACCTTCCCCTCACCCCCATCCTAACCTTAACTAGCTTGCACATGCAAAGCTCTGATTGTTGAGGTGCTCCAGACATCTGCATCCTCAGCACGGCCACAGTAGCATGATCAAATTAGGTGTCGCCACCTCAAAAACTAATTTCACACGCGATAGTTCATGTCGGCTCATTTCCTTTAATGTTTTCTGTCTTTTATTTGCGCCTGATGCGTTTCGCTGCTGTGGAGCAGGGCGCATCACCTTGTCCTCCGGTGACGCACCGATCACTGATGCAGCCGCCAAGCAGCGAGCACTCCGCTGTTTTTGCGGTCGGTAGATCTTTTAGAACTGCAGTTCAAAGGTAACTCATAAGGTGAATATATGTGAAGCCAGGTAGCAGTTTTTCTTTAGGATTGAGAGGAGATGCAGGAAGATAATAAACAGATACAGGACAGAAAAATAGTCAAATAAAAACAAGTTAGTTTTTGTACCTGCTGGTTGCAACAAACAGACACCATTGAAGGTAATCAGAAGTGAGGAACAGAAAATGAAATAATTATTTTAATGTTTAGAGCAGCAGGAACTCCGAGAGGCTGCAGGCGCATCAGTGAGTTTGCGGCGGCTGCGCGGGGGGGGGGGGGGGGGGGGGCTGAAGCAGAAACTACCGTTGTTAAAAGAAATGTGTTTAACTTTGAAAATGTGGGCACAATTTTAATTGTCAAAAACTCCAGCGAACCACTAGTTCATTTTGCTCAAATAGAAATTGAGGCCTGCCTCTAATTCTGGTCCTCCTTCCAATAAAGGCCTGGAGCTTGACGAGCTTGAGTCAAATACAGGCCCGGGCCAGTATTAGAAGATTTAAGGTAAATCACATTTTTGTAAGCCAACCTCACCTTTTCCTTTTTGCTCATTTATAACATATAGTCTACTCTTACCAGCTTGAAAAAACAATGGTGTTTACTGCTTTTTATAAAGAAATACCATTAATATTATGCATAATTGACTTCAGCCTTTTGGCCTGGCCCTCCACAATATTTTCTGTTTCTCATGTGGCCCCATGGAAAAAATAATTGCCCACCCCTGCCTTAGAGAGAATCACATGCATAGGTGAGAAATAATATTTTCTTTTATGTCTCTGCAGAGAGGAGAAATGTGAAGCCACAAACGTACTGACCCAAGGGTTGGAGTTCACCATCTCAGAGAGTAGACCCTCTCCAAGTATTTTATTCAGTACAAAGCAGCACATTCCTTATTATCTGTAGCAACATTTGGTCTCATTCCCCATCCATGTGTGTCCGGCAGCTTACAGGAAAAAGCAGCTGACAAGCAAATCTAAAACCAGACTCAGGAAGACATCCTGACCTTCGGCTGAGCCACACACAGCAGAAGAGAATAATATGTAATCACATAAAAGCTGCATTACAATTATTATCAAAGAAAATACCATTATTAAATGTCCTTAAATAGTACTGTACCTTTGTGGCACTTACACATGAACATAGGCACGGTCGGGGTATGGCATGAGTTTGGTCTCAAACGGGCGGTGTAGTGTTCACATATAAATCCAAGGGACTTCTCAGGAATCCGGAAATCCACGAGCTTTTGGGTGGCGTTTAATATGCACGAAAGTATGCGGTGTTCTCCATAATGAGATAAACAATGGCGAGCATGAGCTGTGTTGCTTTTGGAGACTCCAAGCCACGTTAATTTATTAATTTGCTGTGCGTGTCCTCATAATTTTATGCCACACACACACACACTGCTCTCCCCTAAGCAGCTGTCTGTTCGTCAGGGCAAGAGAGCTCTTTCCTCTGCATCAAACAGACAGACAGACAGACAGACAGACAGACAGACAGACAGACAGACAGACAGACAGACAGACAGACAGACAGACAGACACACACACACACACACACACACACACACACACAGCTTTGTGCTACAGACAGAGAAGTTTACTCAACAGCATCCAGCATGAAAATGAATTACGCATGCGGGAAACCCCCCGCTGGCTCATTCTACTGGCAGATCGGAGGTGGTAGGCGTAATTTCAGCTGGCTAATCAGTCCGTGGTGTCATCTCGGTCCCAGTCTGACCACTGGGGAGGTGGTTTGGAAGAAAAAAAAAGCCACCTCAAAACCAAAAACGCTAATCTGAGCTGTGTGTGTGAGAAGCTAAATTCTGGTCCTGGAATGGACCGAGCAAATGCTAATGTGTAAGCGCCATTAGATCTCTCCTATGTTGTCAGGGATAATTTTTATAGATTTTATATTATAGGGATGGGCTCAGAGTATACTCGCTGCTCCTTTACATCGAGGGGAGCCAGATGAGATGGCTCGGGCATCTGATTAGGATGCCTCCTGGACGCCTCCTTGGTGAGGTTTTCCGGGCACATCCAACTGGGAGGAGACCTAAAGGGAGACCCAGGACACATTGGAGGGACTATGGCTGTGTCTCAATTCAGGGTCTGCATCCTTCGTCGGCCAGATTCTCTGGCCGGTTACGTCACAGCGCTGCAACTAGGCCTGTCCGAATACGAAGACTCCTTCAAATGCGGACGACGAATCCGGCCTTCTTTTCGACTGTATGAAGGATGGGTCCGGTGTATCCTTCAGTGGTTTACATTTCCCAAGATGCCTTGCGGACCGGACGGCAGAACTTTTAAAAAACAATGGCGGACAGTAAAGCAGGAGCTGTCTGAGAGGATTGCGCATATAAATGTCAGTATAAACTTGAAAACTGTTAGGTTAAGGGCTTTTTGTGATACATGAACGTGATTTTAGTTAGAAATGTTACAGTAAAAGTAAAAGATCGACAGGCGGATTGGTTATGCATCTGCAGTGATGCGGACGCTGAGCCAATCGGTCGTGGTAAAGAGGGAGCTGAGCCAGAAAGCCTGGCTCTTGATTTACCGGTCGATCTACGTCCCAATCCTCACCTAAGGTCATGAGCTTTGGGTAATGACCAAAAGAATGAGATCGCGGATACAAGCGGCCGAAATGAGTTTCCTCCGTAGGGTGGCCGGCCTCAGCCTTAGAGATAGGGTGAGGAGCTCAGACATTCGGGAGGGACTCGGAGTAGAACCGCTGCTCCTCCGGATCGAAAGGAGACAGTTGAGGTGGTTTGGGCATCTGGTCAGGATGCCTCCTGGACGCCTCCCCGGGGAGGTGTATGGGGAGCATGAGTGGGTGTCTGGTGTGCATTTTTGTAAGTCTTGGGTTGTATGTGCATGTGTGAGCATGAGGGAGGGAGTGTGTGACTGTGTTTGTGTATGACTGTATATGTCAGGTGGGGCCTTTGACTCCTCCCCTCTCCTGGAACTTCTTTTGATGATATAGATCTTCGTCCCCCCTCCCCCTGCCACACCTGGTGTGAGGGGTTGTGCCTTGGTCTGCCTGAGTGTTCGTGGCAACTGGGTCTGGGGGTTTTAGATATTGGCATCTGCCTGATAGATTCCGGTGGCTCCCCAGTGGGGTCTGGGTCCCTGGGCTCTGCTGGGTCCCCGGCGGGGATGGTCGCCCCTGGGTCCCGGGTCGCTGGGTCCCGGGCTCGGCCGGCTAGGGGGTGGGAGGCTGCGGGCGGGCCTGTGGGCTTGCCACTGATGTCTCCCGGGACTCTGCCGGCTGCTGGTTGTGGCCCCCCGGGACGATCCTCTGTGCCTCTCGAGGGGGGCGGGGGCCTTTCTGGTTACAGTCTCCTTGGGGTTCCTGTGTTCTGGGGCAGCGCCTGGATCTCTGGGACTTGGAGCTCCTCCCGTCTCCTGCGCATCTTTTGGGGGTGGGTGGGTGGGGGGGGGGGGGAATCTGTGGTCCCTCACACTCTCTGTTGGACACCCCTAAAGAGAAACCTTAAATAAACAAGCGCGTGTACACACACAGGTGCTCACATGGTGCTCTCAAAAGTATGGGCTTGGGCACGTTAAACACAGGTCTTAAGACTATGGTGGGCACTTAATGCACTGTGATTTATTATTGTGATTCTTCAGTTAAGCAATGTTGATTATATATTACTTCATCAAGTTGACGCAGTGATAGGTAGATCTTGTTGTATTGTTGTTGTGTCCCTTTTTTTTTGCCCTTTTGCTTTTTTTTGTCTTTTTCTGAAGGTCTAGAAGCAGACTATTGTTCATTATTGTTTATTTTTGTGGAACCCTGTCCCCCCTCTCTCCCCACCTTTTCTTTTCCTTTCTCTTTCACCTCTGACTCCGTGTCTAGTCTGAATTACAAAGCATTCAAAAACAATAACAATAAAGTTTTAAGTATCAGGCGTGACATTAAAAGCAGACGCTTTAATGCTCCACCTGAGAGTAAATCTGTAAGGCTTGTTACCAGCATTCAGACATCAATTCTGCTTGCTTCACAGCCAGACAGGACACGGTAAAAAAAAAAAAAAAAAAAAAAAAGGAGAGAGAAATACAAGATAGAAGTTCTTGTTCCACTTTATTCTTTTGTTTCATGATGATAAACTGATGTTAAATTCAGCTGAAAGAGAAGCTGGGAAGAAGCTTTGGTTCATCTTAAGTTACAGGAGGTCTTGTCTCCTATCTGCTCCTCCAGAGACAGCATGGACATGAGGGTTACATGGTGAGGGTCCCACAGGACAGGTTAGTGGAAAGGTTTGTAGTTAGCTGGTTAGTGAAGTAGATCCATCACCTGGGTAGTTTCATCCTAATCCAGCCCATAGCCTCCCACTGGTGTTATCAGCAAGAATAAAACATACATCTTAAATATTATTGGAAGTTTAGGATGTTTTAATGTTTTATTATTTTCTACATTAAACAGAACTTGATTCAGTCTCCAACATTTCAGAAGTGAGACCACTGGGTTCATATAAAATAACAAACTAAGACAAACATTTCATTTGGTGTTATTTCTGACACCCTTGAACTGTGGCATAAATATTTCACTATAAAACTGCTCAATGACATTAAACACTAATATGCAAACCCATTGTGGATTTTTAACTGAAATTAAAGGCAAGACTTGGACATGTCCAATAGGTTTTTAGTATTTTTTCAGATTTTGTGAGTATTTACAAAGTATGATTTTCTCAGCCTGAGATGTGAACGTTGAATGAGGAAATAGATTTTTTTACTTTGTTAAATCTTCTTAAATGTTTAAAATGTTTTGTCCTAAGGACTGTTGTTAGTGGAGAGCTTTTAGGGGATGGCAGGTTGTGTCGGACACATTTTTTACCATTAAAAAAGCAATTATCTGACATCTTCTATTTATCAATGAAAACAAATCCTTATGAAAAAATTGTGACGCATCAGGACATCGAATCGAATTGTTGACCCAATGATCGTAATCGAATTGAGAGCCAAGTGAAGATTCATGCCTCTAGTGTAGGAACTGCAGCAACATGAATGCACTGTGCTGCTATATTGCAAGCTAGTGTAATGTGTGTTTATGTCAGCGTGACTCTTCCGGCTTGGCCCAGCAGCACCGAACCAGCATGACTCCACCGGTTCGTTGTGACAGCACCGAACTCGGCATGGTACTATCGGCTCGGCCCGGCGTGGCTTTTCCGGCTCGGCCCGGCAGCACCAAACCAGCGTGACTCTACTGGCTCGCTGTGACCGCAGCGTGTTTGAGGAAACACCAGAGCAATTCCGAACGCAGCATCGAACCAGCGTGACTCTTCCGGCTCGACCCGGCAGCACCGAACCAGCGTGACTCCACTGGCTCGTTGTGACCGCAGCGTGTTTGAGGAAACACCAGAGCAATTCCGAACACAGCAATGAACCAGCGTGACTCTTCCGGCTCGACCCGGCAGCACCGAACCAGCGTGACTCCACTGGCTCGTTGTGACAGCACCAAACCCAGCGTGGTACTATCGGCTCGGCCCAGCAACATCAAACCTGGCTTGTTCCACTGACTCGACCCAGCAACACTGAACCCAGCATTTTGGGAGAAATTATGACAAGTCTCTAAATAAAGTAAAAATTTCCAGTGCAGCTTGGAGATAACCTATAGAAGCACTGATCTGATCTCATTTCAGAGAAAAATAGAACAGGTTAGATACACCTAATAAATAAAATTACTAACAAACTCAGGAATGTTTCTTTGCTTCACTGTTCTGGTGCTGAGAATATCACTAATGCGGATCAAAGGAGATCCACAGATGAATGCACCTCTTATTTATTATTTGGAGACTACATTTACTGCAGCTGGCAGAGGCAGAGATTTTTTCTATTGATACACGGAATTTACAGAATCATTTTAAATTTTAATAGGGGAAGACTGCAGGAGGGAGCGGTAAAATACAGGGGGTCCCCAGCAAAAACAAGAAACTACGAGTCTGATGAAACCCGCTGGATTCCCATCAGGCAGTCACGGGGCAGCTCCAACGACCCAGTGGCTGTGCTGGGTCAATGTTATCGAGCTCAGTCCGGCTTGGCCGTGAACGAGCCGAGGCGGCGGCGTGCTCTGCTTAAGAAGAAGTGTTATTTTCCCGCTTCAGAAGAAGCGTCCAACGTGTTTTCACGCTTTCTGAGACATGTCACGTCGCTAAGTTGTTAGCGCCGCACGCTAACACGTCAATAGTGCAGCGTAGCCTGCTGGAGGTTTAAAGGGTTCAGATGAAAACACCCGACCTCTCAGGCTGCTCACACATTGATCTTAAGTTGTCGCTGTTGCGCTCACGCCGTAATACAGTACTAGATGCGGTTAAAATCAGACACGAAAAAATAAATAAATTTTACATGAATAAGTGATGCTTAGCCTGGTGGGGGGAGGAGAACCTGGCCTAATAAGCACTGGAGGAAACCCTGTCAAGATCGTCAACACTCATTTATCTTAATGCTATTGAAACATGTAAACCAAAAAGCATTATATCCACTGCTACCTTTCTAATTTTAAACTCCGTAGCTTATGCTGTAACGTCACCTTGCCCTGCCTGCTCCTTGCTGCCCGCCGGCTGTGATCACAACAAGCGACAACGTAGTAGTTCCCGCTGCTTCTTCGGGAAACAGTGCAAAAAAAAAAACTTGGGATCTTGTAGGCGTGGCGGTGGGATTTCAGCCGTGGCGGGCCACCACGGCTACGCCTATGTAAGGGAAACCCTGATCTATTTGTCACACACTGCCTAAAAAAATCTGAGAAAACAAAGCCAGCTATTGCTGTAAAATTCATCAGCAGAAAACAAAGGAACAGTGTACTGGTGCAAGCAAGCAAGCTAAGAGGCACCAATGTATATTTAAATGAACACTTAACAAAAAGAAATGGGACAATAGCTAGAGAGGCATGGATCTTAAAAAGGCAGAAAAAAATTGTAGCAACATGGACAAGAAATGGGAATGTATGGATCAAAGAACAAGAAGGGTCACAAGCGAAGATAAAAGATCTGAAAGATCTGGAAAAATTCAATAGTCATTGAAAGTGGGAAGAGGGTTGTAAAAGAGTAAAATCACCTACAGAAGCATGAAAATGAAATTCAGGTAAACAAAGGGGGAAAAAAAAGAAAAAAATGATGTTATACAGTGGGGCAAAAAGTATTTAGTCAGCCACCGATTGTGCAAGTTCTCCCACTTAAAATGATGACAGAGGTCAGTAATTTTCATCATAGGTACACTTCAACTGTGAGACAGAATGTGGAAAAAAAATATCCATGAATTCACATAGCAGGATTTTTACAGAACTTATTTGTAAATCAGGGTGGAAAATAAGTATTTGGTCAATTACAAAAATTCAACTCAATACTTTGTAACATAACCTTTGTTGGCAATAACAGAGGTCAAACAATTACTATAGGTCTTTACCAGGTTTGAACACACAGTAGCTGGTATTTTGGCCCATTCCTCCATGCAGATCTTCTTGAGAGCAGTGATGTTTTGGGGCTGTCGCCGAGCAACACGGACTTTCAACTCCCTCCACAGATTTTCTATGGGGTTGAGGTCTGGAGACTGGCTAGGCCACTCCAGGACTTTCAAATGCTTCTTACGGAGCCACTCCTTTGTTGCCCGGGCGGTGTGTTTGGGATCATTGTCGTTTTGGAAGACCCAGCCACATTTCATCGTCAAAGCTCTCACTGATGGAAGGAGGTTTTGGCTCAGAATCTCACGAAACATGGCCCCATTCATTCTTTCTTTAACACGGATCAGTCGTCCTGTCCCCTTAGCAGAAAAACAGCCCCAAAGCATGATGTTCCCACCCCCATGCTTCACAGTAGGTATGGTGTTCTTGGGATGCAACTCAGTATTCTTCTTCCTCCAAATACGACGAGTTGAGTTTATACCAAAAAGTTCTACTTTGGTTTCATCTGACCACATGACATTCTCCCAGTCCTCTGCTGTATCATCCATGTGCTCTCTGGCAAACTTCAGACGGGCCTGGACATGCACTGGCTTCAGCAGCGGAGCACGTCTGGCACTGCAGGATTTGATTCCCTGCTGTTGTAGTGTGTTACTGATGGTGACCTTTGTTATTTTAGTCCCAGCTGTCTGCATGTCATTCACCAGGTCCCCCCGTGTGGTTCTGGGATTCTTGCTCACCGTTCTCATGATCATTTTGACCCCACGGGACGAGATCTTGCGTGGAGCCCCAGATCGAGGGAGATTATCAGTGGTCTTGTATGTCTTCCATTTTCTGATAATTGCTCCCACAGTTGAGTTTTTCACACCAAGCTGCTTGCCTATTGTAGATTCACTCTTCCCAGTCTGGTGCAGGTCTACTATTATTTCCTGGTGTCCTTCGAAAGCTCTTTGGTCTTGGCCATAGTGGAGTTTGGAGTCTGACTGTTTGAGGCTGTGGACAGGTGTCTTTTATACAGATAATGAGTTCAAACTAGGGCCCGACCGATATATCGGCCAGCCGATATTATCGGCCGATATAGGGGTCATTAACTCTATCGGCTATCGGCCAAAAAGACGGCCGATATAGCGCTACCTATCCAGCAGAAGCCGCCAGCTTTATGAACTCATGTTGTGGGCTCCACTCCTCGGGGGGTGGAGCCACCGTCACAGCACACATGCAGCGGAGCAACAGAGTCAAGCAGAGACGAGACGATGATGAGGAAGTAGGAGGTAAGTCTTCAGTTTTAAGCATATTTGTTGTGTCAGTCGTAAGTTAAACGGTAAAATAAGCAATGACAAAAATTTGTTTCCCCTCAACATGCTTCCTAAGTTTATTGTGTGCCTCGTGGCCTCGTATTGAAAAGTTAACCGGAAAAAATAAAATAAAACTGCCGCAGCATTACGCTCTATGCAGAGCTCACGCTGCTTCCCCTTTAGTCATGCAGGGCAGTAAGTAAGTAACATTGGCCTTTTTCTGGTAGATATTCTGGAATATTCTCAGACAATTTCCTCCGCTCTTCTTCAGCAGTTTTTTCAAATTCACACGGTTCGGTTCACCCGCGGCTCGCGAAAAAAATAGTGCAGACAGCCGAAACGATCGCTGCACGGCGCGGGCTGGAGCACTGAAGCGCTGCAGAATAGGCCAACAAGGGCGACGAATGAAGGCGGTCCCTGTTTCGTGGTGCTTCGGCGGCACACAACAGTTGTTGCAGCTTAGGACGGGCGAGGGGGGGTTGGCAACAAAGCAATGAAACACTGTGCAGGGAGTCCCCCCTCCTCTCCCTAGCTGGGAGGGGGGGGGGGGGGTGAGAAAATAAACATCCCTCTCTGCAATAGAATAAATCTATTGTATTTTTCAGCCTTATATTTTACATAAGGCTTATACATTGCCACATACTAGTCGTTTAACGTATCTTATTTTTATTTTCCTAATACTGTTGGCTTTGGAAAGGATCAAAACACAGAAGTGTAAAACTCAAAAGTATTTTAATGCCAAAAATCAGGTGACAGAAATAAAATCAGGTAGCTAGGATGCTGAAACCAGCAGAGTATGACTGAAACTGAACCGTATGCACTGAGGAGTGAGAGATGACAGAGGACTAGTTATGAGGAGGAGCTGTGAGTGGGAGCAGAGAACAGCAGGGGAACATAGGAGGAACTATAAATGAAAATAATTTTAAGAAGAAAGAATCCTAAAAGGGAAAGAATAACTAGAAAAAAAAAACTGACAACAAACGGAGTAGAAAATTCAGTGGAAGGAAGAAAAAAAAACTTAAATACTAAATGAGAAAACCTTAACAGCTGGGGAACCAAACAAAAACAGAGCCATTGGTTTTGAGCCACAATGTCTGATATCATTTATTTACATGATAATTTTTAAACTTTTAAGTATAAAAATGCCACATTTAATGTATTTTACTTTGTCTTGGTATCAACAGATATATAACTGTACTTTTATGCTGATTATTTTATTACAGGTGGAAAAAGGGTCGTAGTAAGGTGTGGGCCTACTTCACTAAAGATCCATCTGGTGATGTCATCTGCAGCATCTGCTCATCTTCAGTAGTAGTTTGTGTGTTCTGTTGCTTTTGAGATTGCAAAATAAATCTTATTTGCATTACTTGGAAACCCTAGTGTGTTATTGAGACAGTTCTTTGGTGTGTAATATAGAAATAAGTTAGCATCAAAAAGGCAGAGAATGAAGGGTTTAATCTTAAGAAAATTTGTATTTATTATTTTGTGAGGGAGATTTATCGGCCATTATATCGGCTATCGACATTTGTTAAAAGTTTTATATCGGTATCGGTCCCAAAAAAAGCATATCGGTCTGGCCCTAGTTCAAACAGGTGCCATTAATACAGGTAACGAGTGGAGGACAGAAAAGCTTCTTAAAGAAGACGTTACAGGTCTGTGAGAGCCAGAGATTTTCCTTGTTTGAAGTGACCAAATACTTATTTTCCACCCCGATTTACAAATAAATTCTTAAAAAATCCTGCCATGTGAATTCATGGTTTTTTTTTTCACATTCTGTCTTTCACAGTTGAAGTGTACCTATGATGTAAATTACTGACCTCTGTCATCATTTTAAGTGGGAGAACTTGCACAATCGGTGGCTGACTAAATACTTTTTTGCCCCACTGTATGTATAAATGAGGAACTAGAATACAAAATATATGATCCTGAAAAGTATCTAGAAAATAATATATACATGCATATGAATAAGGAATGTGAATATTACAGTGATCAACTAAATGATTCTGTTTTATCAGAAGGATCACTCTCAATCATTCACATCAATTGTAGAAGTTTGTATTGTAATTATTACAAAATTTGGGATTTTTTAACACAAAACAAAAGATGATTTCAAATTATTGCAATTACAGAAACATGGCTAAAAGAAGGTAATAATGAAGAAGTACAATTAAAGGGCTATGAGATGCATTTACTAAATCGGGAAAATAAAAAAGGTGGTGGTATAGAACTATATATTTGTAATAATTTGAAAAGCAAAGTTATTTATAACATGTCAACAGCCATCAATGATGTAATGTAAATAATTACTATAGAAATTATTTCTGAGAAGACAAAAAACATAATAATAAGTTGTACATACAGAGAACCAGGATCTTGTGTAGAATCTTTTACAAATACAATTACTGAAATGTTGAGTGGAATCTGCAACAAGGATATATTTCTCTGTGGAGACTTTAATGTTGATCTGGAAAATGTAAATAATTCAAAGACTGCAAACGACTTTATAAATTCAACGTATCTACTGGGTCTGTTTCCACTGATAACCAAACCAACAAGAATAAATGCACACAGTTCAACTACAATAGATAATATATTTACTAGGGGTGTTCCAAAAAGGGTATTTCACGATTCGATTTCGATTATGGGAGCTTCGATGCTTTGATTATAATGATTCTTGGTTCGATTCGATTACTGGTGCTACGATTCTTCAATTGACATTTTTAATGCTTTTTTCATACAAGATTGTCTTCTTCTTTATCTACATTTGTAAATAAATAACCTTCTTTATCTACATTTGTAAATAAATAACCTATCAATTAATTGAGTTCCTCTAAAACTACTCTGTAAGCAAATACATTTTTTAACATTTAACTATTTTTCAAAGACAAATTCTTATTTTATGACTGTATGACGTGTAAATATTTGCACTTTGACCAACTTAACTTCGATCAGGGAAAGCTTTACTTACACTAGTGTCCCCTCCATTGTTGGGAAACACTGAAAACAGGCAAGCCCTGGATTTAATGAGGTAATTAATTCAAGTAAACAGGACTTTTACTTCCATCAAATTTATTTAATGGAAACTTAATGAGTCTGGCATATGATAACATTACAAAAAAGCTGCCATTCAGATCAAATAAATTCAGCTTATTCAGTCTGGAATATAGGTAACAGAAGAAACCTGCTATATTTGAAGGTAATATGTTGCATTTTTTCAGAACAAGAGTGCATAATTCAACTGAACATATATTCAGCCTGGAGCTTCAGTACAGTGAGGCGAACACAACAAAATAGAGCAGAGTGACACTCATACTCATCTTAAACTTAACTGTCCTCCTATACTCCCTCCCCTCCCTCTTGTCCCCCTACATCCTCCTGTTGTGTGAGATGGGCAAATGTCAACATTGTGCTACTTTGACTCTCACTCATCTCTCGAGTTTGAAGAACGTGACTAACCAACTTCCAACCGTTCTTGTCCGACGTGAGAACAAAAAGCGCCATTAAAGTAACGAAGGATTTGGTGGCAACCGATGTCCATGCATCGCACGTGAGCGCTATCCCGGTTGCCTTCTTCATGAACTCCAGAACGCTTGCTTTGGTTTTCTCGTAGAGGTGGGGTACTTCTTTTTCTGCTAAGTGTTTTCGATGAGGAAGTTTATAGCACAGCTCGATGGTGCGCACCACTAACCGAAACCCCCTGTTGTTTACTACTGAATACGGGCATATATCCATCGCGATAAAAGTAGCTTCTGCTTTTGTAATGCTCCTCGCCTTCTCCGAGTTCTTCGGTAGTTTGGAGAGTCTCCAGGATGGAGAAAGAGGTCAAAGAGGTAGTGCCACTCACTAAACAGTCCGGGCGGCGCGCGTTAAGGCTCCGGTTACGCGTTTTTATTTTTTTTAGCACTGGCTTCGCAACAAAACTTTGACGTTTTTTTAAGCATCGACGTTCATTAATCGATGCCAAAACAACATGTTAAGCTTTTAGATGCATCGCCACATCGATTAATTGCACCCACCTTTAATATTTACTAAAGTTGCAAGGGAAATAGAGAGAAGTGGAATTGTAATGACAGACATCAGTGATCACCTGCCAATTTTTACAGTCTATAAAAATAATCGTATTAAATTTCAACATAAAACGCAAAGACTAATAAGAGATAGGTCACAAAAGGCTATAGATGCACTCAGCAACAACATGAACAATAATACAGATTCTGTACCTGGTGAGTGAAACTGTAGATGTAGTTTGTCCCCTTTTCACATTTAATCCATTAAATTATTTGATAAATAATAAATATTGCTAAAAAATAGCTCATGATGAATGGCGTTAGCATCATGGCTAGCTAGCTGTCGTTAGACTGTATTGTGCAGTCTGGATGTTGAGACGTCGTTATTACAGGTTAAGTCTCAATTTTCTAAAAGGATAAAGATCATGGTTATATATAATGCTGGCATATGTAGCTTAATTTCAATGTTATGTAAGATTTTTTATTCACTAATCTTTTTAAATTCAACAATTCACAAGCCAAACAATTGGTGCAAGGATGTGAATATGATTGAAGGACAGGGGAGATTATCATTTATTTAGAACAACTGCAGCTGTATGAAAACCTCCAGTTAAAGTAAACAGTGGGTTTAACACTCTTGTGCCAATAGAGAGGTATTGAGTAAAAAATAAAATGTAATACCAAGAATTTTATTAGTAATGATAATTAGTAATGGCAATTTTATCATCATTTTGCTTACGTGAGAGTGAAGAATGAGAAATTTCCTTTGTAAAGTATAGAAAGCTTAGAGATAGGGCTGCAACAAACGATTATTTGGATAATCGATGAATCGGATGGGGTCTCGACACGATTAATCGATTAATCGGATTACATGGGGAAATTTTTAAAAACTGCTAGGGAAACGTTATTTCTCTCCTTCCTTCACTTTATTTAACACAACATTATTAGAAAACAGTTCAATAGCAGAAAAACAACATGCCATCACCTAAATTGTTTTATAAGGTGAATTGACAGAGACCCTAAGCTACATCTATCTGTGACCTAAAATGCTTGGTCCAATTAAACAGCTTAAGGGCAATTCTCATCTGTTTTGTTTGATCTCATCTGTAGACATTTATTATAACTGGGGATGTCAAACAACTAATTTTTAAATGTAAGGAAACAGGCTGTGAATTAATCCAAATTGATCACTATTTCCAAAAATGACTGAAAAAATAAGTTGTCACACACTCCATGGAAACTTTCAGAGAATCCACAAATAGCGGCTTTCAAATGGTTTTGTTACTTTCTGCAAGTTTAGAAAAGAAGCAGATGAGACAGCATGTCTGATAATTTAGTTTTTCATCTGATAATATTAGAACATGTCAGTAATGCCTGAGGGGCTTTTATAAACACTGTATAACTAACACTACTGGAGAGGGTATGAATTACACAGAGGCTTCTGGGGAGCCCAGTTATTGGGGGGGGGGGGGGGGGGGCATTTTGCCTTGGCCCCCAAAATGTCTTGAAACGGCCCTGGGTGTGTGACTGAGTGTTGAAGGTGGTCTGAATAGTATCAAATTTATAAATATTACATGTGTGTAACTTATTGTTTTATAGGTAAAGACGTGTAGTGGAGATAAATCTATCTACATTTTACTTTTCAACACTTTGTTTTGTTTTGTTGTTTTTATTGAACTATTTTCCTGTCCTGTCTGTCTCTCATCTTCCTGCATCTCCTCTTAATTCTCCAGAAAAACTGCTGCCTGGATTCTTACTTTTTCACCTCATCAGTTACTTCTGAGCAGATCAAAGGGATCTCCTGACCGCAAAGCGCAGAGCGCGTTTTCGATGCTGCGTGAGGTGAACTCACCGCAGCACAGGTGATGAGCTCCGCAGTAGCAGAGCGCTGCAGGCACAAATAAGGCAGAAAATAGAGAACATGTGCAGACTACATGAACGATCATGTGCTAATTATAGTTTTTTTTGGTTGCGCCACTTTGAGAATGGACCGTGCGCTGGAAGCAGCTGCCTGGATCGCTGCGCAACAACAATGCGCTGTGCCGCTCTCTGCTCAAAAGAGTCCAAAAATGATATAATATAGAAAACTTTTTTCCGGTTACCCTGGATGTGTAGGATATACAGCTCCCCCATAATTCGATCCCTGCTCCTGGATGAAAAGCCGGACATTTTCATCAATACAAGAACCCGCAGTCCGGACGCGCCGGACAGAGTGAAAAGTGGACACGTCCGGGGAAAACGGAACGTACGGTCACCATAGTCCTCATAAAGCTGGAAATTATACAGTATTTTGCTCGTGCCCTGGGCAACTGCCCAGTTAATCCGGCCTTGGGCGGAACCGGTTCGCAGCAGCGCGAGTCCCGCCGCTCATCTAATAAGCGTCGCGCTCACGACTTTAGACTCTTTTTTTAGGAGCTTAGGGCATGTCTAGCCTGTGTAATAATCCGGGACTTGGATGAATCACTTTTGAAAAGTTTTTAATTTACCCGGACACAGAGTTCTCTCCTTCCTCGCTGATGATCCCGACATACTTGCGTTTAAGACGCTGCATCATCCCGTGCCATGCCAAGTCTGACCTAAACGTTGCAGGTAACGCATGTCTTCGCCTGATTTAACTGAAAATGCTCCCTAACTTAAAAAGCTTTTACTTTTTTGACTCTTGCTGCTTCTGCCATGTTCCTCTTCCAAACAACTGCCGGCTCTCCATCGCGCTGATCTGCCGGCTCTCCCTCGCGCTGATCTGTCTGCGCTCAACAGCGGGCGGGAAGGGGGGGGCGCTTTTGGAAGAGTTGTGCGACACAACGAATCGATGACGCAATTCGTTGCCAATGCTTTTAGTAATCGATTTTCAGCGAATTTATCGATTCGTTGTTGCAGCCCTACTTAGAGACGCACTACAGTTTCTGTTATATCAACAGAATTTTATTTATGATAGTTGGATCATGTTTCTGTGTTTTTTAGACTGCGCTGTGGATTCACCTTCAGTCATCCCAGACCCAGTCAGCATCTCCACCAGGGGCGGCATTAGGCCCGGCTACTTGGGCTCTAGCCCCGAATGGTTTATGAAAAGACTAATGCATGTTACGTGTGTGTGTGTATGTGCGTGCGCGCACGTGCGTTAAGCCCCGGATCTTTTTCAGTCCTATATCCGCCCCTGATCTCCACAAGACCCCTTGAGCCACTGCAGCACTCACTCCACACACAGTGGGAGGATCCTTCACAACAAGATCATCAATACTGCAAGATCTCTTCCAGAAAAGATGTTCAGGATAAGATGACTCAGTGTGGTGAAGTTGCACATTTCATCCTTCAAAATGATGCAGACGCTTTGCTGTACACTGATATAGCCTTAGAAACATTTAACACTCTTGTGTCAACACGGAAAGGACATGAAAATGCATTTACAATGCCTGTACGAGACCAAGTCCTCCTGACACTCATGAAACTAAAGAGTAACCGTGTAATAGGTGACCTAAGCCGCCAGTTTCCTATATCTCATTGGCTAGCAAGATCATCTCATACTGGTTAGACAAACTGGAGGAAGTTCTCCGACTATTAATTCCATGGCTCCCAAAAGAATCTATTCAAGCAACCATGCCTGCAGCCTTCAAGACGAACTTTCCAAATACCACATGCATTATTGACTGTGGTAAGAGCCTTTTACAGAAACCTAAAAACCTGGGCTCAATAGCAGAATCGTACAGTCATTATTCACACAACACGGTGAAGTATTTGGTTACTGTCGCACCAAGTGGACTAATCAAGTTTGTGTCTGCAGCGTATGGTGGTCGATGCAGTGACAAATTTATCACAATGGACTCTGGAATATTATCGTATCTGAAACCTGGTGATGAAGTCATGGCAGATCGAGGTTTTACAGTAAAAGATTTGCTGTTTGAGAGAAGTTAGGTTAGTAATTCCATTTTTCACAACAAAAAAAAACGTGGACAGCTAACTGAAGGACAGGTAACATACACTCGTCGGATTGCAAATGTGAGAATCCATGTCGAAAGAGCAATTAGACGTTTAAAAGTCTACAAAGTCCTGTCACAAATAGTCCCTATTAGCATGGCTCCAAAACTAGACACAATTCTTCGTATATGTGCTGCTCTTGTCAATTTAAGAGAGGATCTCATTTGTGATGCAGAATAATTTGGCATTTTTAGAAACTAGCATGGACTCTAGGATATCAAGCCCTAACCCAAACGTGAAGCATTGAGTTGTATAGTGAAAATTTGATGTACAGATTTGTAGAATATAAACAATTCCAGGTCTCTTTTTTCTAATGTTGTCCACCAGGTGTCTCTGATCCTGGTCCTCAAGAGTTGCTGTCCTGCAGGGTTTAGAGACATCCCTGCTCCAACACAGCTGAGTTGAATGGCTGAGTCATTAACAAGCTTCCTGAAAAGGTAGTAATTCAGTCATTTAATTCAGTTGTGTTGGAGCAGGAATGTCTCTAAAACCTGCAGGACAGCAGCCCTGAGGACCAGGGCCAGAGACCCCTGTTCATCACAATGTTAATATTTTTGTTGAAGGTTTTATGAAATACTGTGTACATAAATATAGTGCAATCAACGGAACAATGACCATTTTTAATTTAACAATGTGACGGTCTCTTCAACTGTAAACAAATGCTTGCTTTTTATGACAAATTACAAAGGTCAGTTTTGCATCCCTGGCATTTTGGTATCATCTTAAAAGACTGCGAAGATACAAAACTTTTTACAACATTTTATGTCATCAGTTCCTCCTTAAAGGGACTTTACGGAGTTTTGAATTTTTATGTTCGCAATTGCCCCCTCAGGCCAAAAGCGTAACGGCAGCTTCAATTAGGGTTGTCACGGTAACCGGTACAGCGGTAAACCCCGGTAAAAAAGTTGACAATAAAAATAACCGTCCAGTTTTTAAAAAACGAAATTATCTCGGTGGGTTTACCGTGGCCGCGGTTTTGGCGCGGTGACCCTTACCAGCCACCGTCGCTTCAGCTGGCTGAAGTTCCCGCGGCGCGCACTTTTTAGTTTGCAACGGCACCAAAACTTTGAAGCTGAAATAACAGCCGAAGGAGGAGACGGCAGCGCCCAGGACATCCATCAGCCCTCAAAGAAGACTAAATCGGAAGTATGGGCATATTTTGGATTTCTGTAAAATGCTGAGGGACAGTTAATAGAAGACTGCTATCCCGTTTGCAGAACGTGCAGGAAACAAGTGTCTGCAAAAGGCAGCAACACTTCGAATCTAATGGCACATCTGCGTGACCATCACCCACGTCTCTACAGCCAGTGCAAGGTAAGTTAACATTAGCATTTTAGCTTAAATGCATGACGTGAGGACTTTTGGTTGAGGGAGAATGCAACGAGTCACTATATACTGCAGCTGCAGCGTCCTCTGCCAGCATTTAAACCGTGTCACGGACACCCTGTTGCTGGATGAAGCATCTTATTTGTTGATGATGAAGAGAAATATACAATTAGTTCCTTGTCATTGATTTGTTTACTTATTCAATGCCATTTATACTTGAACATTTGGATTTGATTACATAGTGTAGTAGTTATTTTAGTAATTTGTTTAAAGTGGCTATTTGTTTTAAATACATATTTTTTTAAGGTTGACTTGTACAGTGCTCAAGTCAAGTGTGGACTGGAGTTTTAGATTTTCATTTTGATAATGAAGAAAACAAGTATATGAGAAAACAAGTGGTGTTTCTTTGATTTGTTTACATATTGTTTATGTTTCGAATGTTTGAATTTGTATAATTTAAACCTGCACTGACTACTGTAACATGTTCCAGAAAGAGAAGCTATTTGTTCCTTTACTTGTGAAAAGTTGCACTTTTGCTAAGGCTTTGTGTTATTTTAGGTTTAATAAACACTGTTAAACCTTTTCTAAACTATTTCAGTTTGTGTAGAACAGGACTATCAATGCTTTCTGAACATATGCAACACCGTTTAAAAAATACCGCAATAATACCGAAAACCGTGATAATTTTGGTCACAATAACCGTGAGGTTAAATTTTCATACCGTGACAACCCTAGCTTCAATAGTAGGCGGTACGTGCACACTCCTTAACGAACAGCTGAGACAGTCCCGGTGTGTGTGTGTGGCCCGGAGGACAGAGGACAAGAGAACGAGCAGCTAATTAATTAAATTATTTGGTTCTGTACCTTTCTCTTCAGCACAGCCGACAAAGGTTTAAGATGGGTCAGTCCTCCTGCATGCTCAGATCATTCCCTTCCCTTGCTTAAAAAATTGTTCCAAAATGAAAGTTGAACCCACATCTTTTTTATCTGTGAATTCAATGCCGTTCGGCGAGTCTCAAATAAAAATTTGGGCATCTTACTGTAAAAAATTATACCATTAATGTAAAAAATGCACTCTAAATAAACTATGTTCACATCCAGAATCGAACCTAGGTCTCCTGCACAAGAGTCCGACGTTTTACTAGGTGAGCTAAACCACCAGTGATGTTTTTAGTATCTGTAATGTTTATATCTGTGATGACAGCTGAAACAACGTTCAAAGAACGATTCGGAGCGTAAATGGCTATTTTGTTGCTAATTTGCAGGAATTGTCTAGAAGAAAGTAGCTAATGGGCCATTCCCATCTGTACCGGGCCGGGTAGCCCCAGTCAGCCCCAGCCTGGCCCGGTTGATTCCACACATCCTTGCCTTAAGCCCATGTGGGCCGATTCTACCCACCAATCAGAGGCTTGCTCTAATGGAAGGTGTGAATTTGCTGTCAGCAGTGGGTGTGTTGGCCCTGGTCGGCCTGAAGCAGACCCCCTTGAGAAGAGGGCTGAGAATGAGCCTTGGTTGGCCCGGGAAAATTCCAGGCCACCCAGATATGTAAACAACCTACGCTACCCGGCCCGGGCCGACCCGGTACAGATGGGAATGGGGCTTTAGTGGAGATGAGTGGTACCCAGTGGGGTCTTCTGCTGTTGTAGCCCATCCGTCTCAAGGCTGTGCTTGAATAAGTCAGCCCATTCTCCTCTGACCTCTAGCATCAACAAGGCATTTTCGCCCACAGGACTGCCGCATACTGGATGTTTTTCCCTTTTCCCACCATTCTTTGTAAACCCTAGAAATGGTTGTGCGTGAAAATCCCAGCAACTGAGCAGATTGTGAAATACTCAGACCGGCCCGTCAGGCACCAACAACCATGCCACGCTTAAAATTGCTTAAATCACCTTTCTTTCCCATTCTGACCTTCAGTTTGGAGTTCAGGAGATTGTCTTGACCAGGACCACACCCCTAAATGCATTGAAGCAACTGCCATGTGATTGGTTGATTAGATACTTGAATTAAGGAGAAGTTGAACAGGTGTTCCTAATAATCCTTTAGGCGAGTATTCGTCCTCCGTGTGCGCCACTCGTTTCCGCTCCTCGACTGGGAGCCTCCCGGCGGGAGGCAGTTTTCATGCTTAGTAAACTTCAAAAACTTTCACCAGAAACAGGTAAAGTAATACCTTCATAAGGGATCCTATTTGCAACTGTAACTCGTTAAACTCAGCAATTAGGTTTGTCACAATTTTGCAACTTAGGTGCTTAAAGGGTTAACTACTGAACTGTAGAATGTGTGTTCCTGACAAAAATAAATTAAATAGAGCTGATTGTTGTAAAACCTTGTGAGTATCACGGTCAAGAGACAAACTACTAAAAGTAACAGAACACACAATGATGTGAGGTAAGCACAAGCTTAAAATGAACAAAACAAACTGAAAATAAGCATGACTTTAACACTTTTTCAAAGTAACATTAACATAAGAATACCATTGGTCAAATTGTTACTGTGATTAGCCAAGTGAGTATATTGATTTTCTTGAGAAAACATTTTTTCCAATATCCTGAATCTTAATAGCCCCCCCCCCCCCCCCCCCCCCCCCCCCCCAATGTTTCCCAAAAGGAAGCAATAAATTTGGTGCCAGTACATTGGCTTGCAAACACGTCCTGTTGCAGCTACAGTTCTTGTTTGTAGGATGTGACGAATTCGTAGGCCAACTTTCAGAAACAGCTGTTCTTGTCACAGATTGTGGAGGTTTGTCTTGGGGGTCTCACAGCAACGAGAAAATCTTCTGCTTGTGGTTCTAAAATGGCCATCATGGTTGTTCAGACAAGAATCTTGTTTTGAAAGACACCATCCCTTCTTCAGCAGCTTTTTAAGATGACTGCAAATCTCTTCAGATGGTTGAGTAAATGCATTTTATTTTTACTGCTGGTAATCAACAAAGTCAGCAAATATCACAAGAACCACTGGACAGATTTTTGACACTCAAGTGTTTTAAATGTGCATCTACAACAAAAATGCGTTCCGAGTCAACATAATCTAAATTTGTTTCAAGGGGTTTGAGGACTTTCTTTTAACCAATGGGAATGTTTAAGCATCTAAATAGCATCTCTAAAGACCTTCTGACTCACATTAATGCAAAGGAATGTTCTGTTCTGGTTCTGCTGGACCTGACTGTAACCTTCCCTGATGCATGTCCATGAACCATGACAGTGTTACGTAGATCTGTCAGGGTTTTCTAATCCCAGATTAGTCCTAGGGATGTCCTGCAACTTTTTCACTTAAGATATAACACAGATATGGCAGACTTCATTATTGACCGATATCAATCCTATACGATATCAGCATAAATCATGCATACTTTCACCCATTTCGTAGTGTGGAATGTATGAAAGGCTTGATCAAGTGATATTTCTCAATTGGAGAACAACAGCCAATAACAGTAAGTATGAACGTAAAAAAAAAAAATCTTAAACCGTCAATTGCAAAAATGTGAACCTTAACGGACTGCTTTTATCGGAGATTTTTGATGCCGTCCAATTATCCGATACACGGTTTTTGGGCCCATATCAAATGACTTCCGAAATCGGAACAGGACATCCCTAATTTTTACTGTCTACTTTCTGTCAGAAGCTAATGCAGGGAGTGAATGCAGGGGAATCAACAATCAAAATTTAACTTTTAATTATTTGAATGTCTGGTCAAAAACTATTAAATCCCATCAAATTTTGGTCAAATTAAATAGAAATTACCAACTGATAAACATTAACCTCAAGAATGAGGTCAGCCGACTACCTGAATATGCTGAATGACCAGGTTGTTCCATCAATGGATGTTTTCTTCCCTGATGGCACGGGCATGTCCCAAGATGACAATGCCAGGACTCATCGGGCTCTGATAGTGAAAGAGTGGTTCAGGGAGCATGAGCCATCATTTTCCCACATGGATTGGCCACCACAGAGTCCAGACCTAAACCCCATTGAGAATCTTTGGGATGGGCTGGAGAAAGCTTTGTGCAGCAGTCAGACTCTACCATCATCAGTGCAAGATCTTGGTGAAACATGAATGCAACACTTGATGGAAATAAATCTGGTGACACTGCACAAGCTTATGGAAACAACACCACAGCAAATCTGGGCCGTAATCAAAGCTAAAGGTGGTCAATTGAAATATTAGAGTGTGTGACGTTTTATTTTGGTGGCTACTTTTTTGGGATGGGCATTGCAAGGTTTTTTGACGTTTACTCTGCCATTTCTTTTAAAGAAATCAACGATTCTTGAGCTGCATCAATCTGTCCAGGGTTGAGTTCACATGCCGAGCTTTAGGTTTTCCGACTTATGTTGAACTGAAAGGTTTGTCCTCCATTGAATCTGAAACTTCGTTGTACTTCTGGGAAAATGTGGCACATCATCAAGTTGAGGATGGGAAAGTTTGTCTTCACAGCTGTGGCGATGTTTGTTCTTGGGGATGAAGAGCTGGAATTCCAACACTTGTGAGGTATTTTACAACACCAGAAAAAGGAGCCCAGTTTAAAAAGCTTGTTGAAGCTCAGCACATGAAAAGGGCACACGAAAATTCTTTGGACAGTTTCAGCTGACGTGGGTGTCAACGTAGATCTTCTTCCCCCAAATCTGTAGTTCAGAGTATTACACCTACATTACACCTGATGCTGGGGTCAGGATGCTGCATTTAAATCTTTGGTCTTCTTGCAGAGTTGGGAATCTTCTGGTTTTATAAAGTTGCTGACCAATTAAAAAAATAACTTCCAATTCTGAGTGCAACAGCAGTGTTTGACGTGTTTAATCATCAACCAGATGGTTTTATCAATAGTGCATCATCTAGTGTTTGTTTAAAACCAACCCTCACAACCTCTATACAGCAAAACCTCTGGACCCCTTTATGAGAGCACGGACTACAAGCTGAATCACTGCTAACAAATAAACCTTAACCCCAAAATACTAATTAACCTTGAAAATGTTACGTGCATAATCCTTTTAACATGTTTGTACCCACTTAACTATTCACAGTAACAGAAAACACAAGAGTTTGAGTTTAAAGAGAAGAAACATTACACAGTACAACCAGAGCACTCTATAAAACAGCATTTTAACCACATCCGGTGATGTATAAACAGAAAATATATGTCCAGAACATACCACAGAGGCTACATCTCAGTTCCCATAACTCTATTCATCAGTCCTTCACTTGATCTTTCTCATCGGTGAATACAGACGCTGTGGAGAGATAAAAGGGGTCAAATCAGTTAAATGTACAAGATAATTAAAGCAAATGCTGGTTTTTATGAGACGGTTTGGCTGCAGACACAAGTGATGTTAAAAGATAAATAACATTTCTCTAATCAATAGAGCTCCAGGCGTCACGTGACCAGGTTTGTTTACGACGCCATATTGGCAGTTGCCACCCTCAGTTAGGCTGTCCCCATCTCTGCCAGTCTTAAAGAGTCGCCTAAGAACCCACCTCCTCCGCTTGGCGTTCTCTGAACGTGTTTGAATTTGGCCCTCTTTTATGTAGATTTTATTTCCCTGTTTTCATTGGTCTCTTTATCCCTGGTTTGTCTTCTACTTTAATGTTTTACCTTTTTTGCACTATCTGAATTGCTTTTATTTTCGATTTATTCATCAGGTTTCACATTTCTCATGTACCATGTTCAGCACCTTGGGCTTTGATTGATTGATTGAGATGCAGGACCCGAGCTGATCTGGCTGCCCGAGTAGATGTGGTACCGACACCAGGTCAGGAAGATGACTGGGCTGATTAAAAATGGTTTTTCTATCTTATCGAACTCTGGGAAATGTGTCAAAAGACAAAATTTAAATTTTGTGGAGAATACCGTATTTTCACGACCATAGGGCGCACCGTGTTATAGGGCACAGCTTCAGTTACGGGTGTCTTTTTTGTATTTAACGCATACAAAAGGCACAATGGGTTATAGGACGCGGGTGCGGGCACGGTAAAACGTACCGGTAAAACATTTGTGCGGACTCAGAACATATCAGTGCAAAGCAGACATTGTGACAATTATAAACAGCCAAAAGCATGTATCACTTTACTGGTCTAGTCCTGGTTCAGACCTGGCGCACGTGCACTTCCTCACTGCATGCGCTGACGTCCTCTGCTCGTTAACCCATTGCTCGTGGCGGTCTTCCAGCTCAGGCCACCCGGCTTTGTGCCCGCGGAAACACAGCTGCGTCTTCTTTACTTGTCGGAGTTCGTTTTCCAACTTCCTCCACTTGCGAACCATGGACTCATTACTGCTGAATTCTCTCGCCGCTGCTCCATTCCCGTGTTTCTCCGCGTAGCTGATCGCTTGCAGTTTAAACTGTGCTTCATAGGCGTGTCTCTTAGCAGGGGCCATCCTCAGGGTTGTCAGAACAATGTTCAGCATACCGCGCATACCTGACCTTTTGAACTATTCGGGGTCAGTCTTCGCTCACGTCCGCACATTCACGCCACACCCCTTGTCTTCTACTACGTTCGTGTCTCACAACAACACAATAGGCGCACCGCAACATAGGGCGCGGCGTACATTTTGGAGAAAAGACTTTTAGGTGCGCCTTACGGTCATGAAAATACGGTACTCCTTTATACAGAGGATCCAATAATCACTGAGATCGATTAGCTGCGCTTGGCTACCTATTACTCTCCTAATACTGTAGAAAAGTTCATAAAAACTGTTTTTACCTTTCTTTGGTTGAATTAATAACTAATTTATCATATTTTAGAAATGCATTACTTTTAAAACTTAAAAATGTTTTTACAACCATAAAAAAACCAAGCATCAGTCATATGTAACACAGCCTGAAGGGGATTTTCAAGATTTAGAAAATTAATATAAATAGTTCATGTCAAGGAGGGTGAATGGAGGGTTAGGTTGAATTGCTCCCCGTTTACTATTGTAGACAGTGCATCGTTGTACATCCAGAAAGTTTGCATGTCAGCATTAAGTAACAAATTCCTAAGACTCAAAAACTCTTGAGAATATATTTTATATCACCATTATTCCAACCTGCAGCCTCTGCAGAACTTGCTACGGCTGTGTTAAGATTAAGAAGTCCTCTTTGACTGTGCAGTTTTTTTTATAGTCTTCCTATTTTCACAACAGCAGCTGGATGAAAACAGTTTGACAATTTTCTGCAAGTTCCTTCGTATGTCATGACATGAAAACAAAAACGTTACAAGGAGAAATGAAACAGGATAGTGGAGAGAGTTGGAACCAAGTACAAAAATACATTTTAAATACATTTACATATATAAACTGGTACATTTGTATAAAGAATTCAAATAATGAAACAACTTAAAAGATTTATATTAAAAAGTGAAAAAAGTATTTAAAAGAACATAGTAATTTACCATTTATTGATTTTAATGTGTATGTATTGTGTTTCTCCATTTATGCTTGGTTGGATGTATGGGACATCACGCAGGTTTACTTTTTTTTAAAATCTTCTCAACAATGCAAACCCCTCAGACAGCAAAAAGCTACTCCCCTAAAAGTCCAACAACAACAATGGAGTGAGTATGCTTTAAAAGGAAGTGCTTCTGGCTGCCTGATAAGGCCTCGTGGGTGGATCAGTTCCTTTAAGAGTATCATTATCTTGGCGAGCCAGACTAAATAACATTATTATTTAACTTTGCAAGGCAAGAATTCAGTCTAGTTCACTAGGCTACTAGGCTAGAGTATCCCTTCATTAAGAACATGTTTAATCAGAAACGTTTTCTAGTTTTTTAATGTGCAAAATTGCAAACATGCCCAAAAAACTTTATCAGAGAATCTATAGAACTTTTTATACTGATGATTTTAAACAGCTAGTGTGTAAAATGACATTTTATGGTCGCACGATTTTCTTTTTCTGCAACTTTTAAAATTTTACAGGAAACACATGCGAAAAATCAAGCTTCCTTTGGCTTATGCGTCCCTCTAAATAACACATTTAGATTTGAATACTTCCTGTTTACACAGTAAAACTTTAACTTGTAACCAGATTTCTACATTTGGATTGCGAGAGGGGTAAGCCCTGAGTGTTGTTTCCCCATTTTTAATGCGCAATACAAATCAAGACCTACCTAGTGTTGCAGCATGAGGTTCTTCTCAAGATCTAATCGTCAAACTATTGCACATACGCGCGAATGTTGGGACTTAAAGTGCAGTCGTCTGCTCTTAGCGCCCATGAACACTTCAAACAAACACACCAATTCCCGTGAGTAAAAACATTTAACAGTGTCGTTTGATGAACATTACCTCAGTTTCTTGGCACGTTGTCTCGTCGTGTGTTTTCAACAAGCACAGACTGCATCCGGAGGTCGTTTTGTTTTTTTGTGGGGAAAACTTTCTTCTTCGGTGGTGGTTTTTAAGCAGTTTCAAACCTACTGAAATCGCCAACTATCGGAATGTAGATTTTTTCCCCCACAATTAATTTAAATATATTAGCTTTGATAAAAAGCAGAACTAATTTATACTCACTTTCAAATAAAGTAACATTTCATTTTATTTAATTTGTAAAACTCAATTTTTGGGAAATTTTTAAGCCCCGCCTATTGTCGCCCTGCATTCATTCATTGGTTGAGCTAACTGTCAATCACTAGCGTGACTCAAACCACAGTCATGTGACGAATGTTTTTGTTGAATCGCTTCCTCATTCATTGAGCGTTTTTCGCCCTGTCATGTGAACGTCTTAAACCCGAACTCCCCTGGGTTAAAATCTCCCGAATCTCCCGGAAATCCTTACCGACCGGGCCGGCCAAAGAAGGACTACCCCGTGGCAGAGGCTCTTTGAGCGTGCGCTCCGAGAGGCTCGGGTCCGGTGGTCAGCCATGGCGGACGAGGAACGGTCACCGCTCTTGTCCGAGCAGCACGACGGGACCAACGGCTTCTCTCCTGGGGGAGACACGCGTGGATATCCATGGAGTATGTTTTTTTTAACTGAACTAAATCATACAGATTTATTAATAACACGTTTCTGAGCCGTAAAAAAACACTTAAGATGCGTTTAGCCTGAACAATGTCACAATGTAAACAAGTATTAGCCCAGGGCTTGGTTTCTTTGGCAATCAGACACACCTAGAACGCATTTTACACGTTTACATTTATTATTCTATAATGATCATTAGTTTAAAGTTTCTATTATAAAATTACAGAGGTTACAATAATGTTTCATACATGAAATGGTAATATCTGATAATTTAATAAGGTTACTTGTTCCAAGAACCCATAAAACTCATTCAGATGTTCTTCAGAACCAAAACGCAGATTTAAAGTTTATTTCAATAGCAAATATTTGTTTACTTCTAAAATAATAACAAGGTTAGTGAAGAAGCATGTGATCCTGTGTCAGCACTTCCTCTTGCATTAAGCCATTCTTCAAATAAAATCAAGAAACATCTTTTTAAATTTTGTTTTCAAACATGTAGACCTAAATTAATTTGCTCTGAACTATTCTATACGGCTCCTTTCATTTACTATTCTGTTTTAGAAACCATCCTTTCTGGTAAATCTTGTTTGTTTGGCCTTCTTACTTCCTGTACTAGTCAATAGGATTTTTGCTTTGTCCTTAATATTCATGATCACTAGATAAAAGTAAAGTAGCTGAGTCATTGTAAGACAACAGCAGAGTTCCTCGTGGTTTTCTGTCCCAGCTTCCTCTGTTTTAGCTAAATTCATGTAGTTTTCTTCTGTTGTCCCTCCACACTGCATGTAGCTACACGGCTGTAATGTTTCAGATCAATAAACCACAATAAATACAAACTTTTTCTTTTAAGTGATGCCATCAGATATCACATCATCCAAAACCAACCTGGACCAGTCTGGAGATGTCGATGACCCTCTTGTTAAATCATGAAGCATCTGGGATTATCCACCAGCAAATTCCCAGATCTGATCTTAGAGTTATTGTTCATGAGTCCAACAGCAAGGCCAGAACCTCTGACCCAAACACAAAGGCTCACCTCACAGTTACCAAAATATCGTAGTGATCCCAGAACTTTGGGGTAACATTCTGTTGACTAACGAGACAAAAGTGGAACGTTTTGGAAGGTGTCTGATGTAAAATTCATTCTGCTTTAATTGATGGTTATTCTCTCTGATCTCTAACACAAAAGGATGGAGAATGTCTGACCTTTGACCTCCAACAGAAAACCGTCCAATGTGGCTGAACGAAAACAATTCTATAAAGAAGAGAGGAACAAACGTCCTCCACAGCGACCCGAGAGACTCATTAGCAGACCAGTTGTTGAGTTTGGGGCCCAGGTTGATCTGGAGACATATCTTTGATGTTGACATCTGTTTGCTGGTCAGAATCGTTTATTAGCAGAAACTGAGGAAATCTGTAAGTGCACGCTTCATATCCCCTGCCTCAGGTGCGGCGCTGTTCCCCAGCTCGGTAGAACCTGGAGAACCTCCGCCTCCGTACTCGCCGCAGGGCAGCCCGGACAGCAGCAGTGCTCTGGTCATCAGCTGCAGGGTCTGTCAGAGCACCATATCTGTGGAGGGCAAGACGCACCAGCATGTGGTGAAGTGCAGCATCTGTAACGAAGCCACGGTGAGCCAAAGGAGTTCAAACCTTTAAAGGGGCATTATGGAAGTTTGACAGCCAAAACATGTATAGAAATAATAAATGTCTTCTTCATACATTCTCCTGCAATGTCCTGGTCCTGTAGAATGAGCCCTGGCATTTTTACTGTGATTGCCTGTTTTTCTGTAAAATCACAGAAAAAGAGAGATGCTCGGGTCGAGCAGGCTGCTTCATGCGCGTTCACGCTCAGGCACAGCTCGTAGCATTTGCTATCAGTAGCTTTAGCAGCAGAGAGTGAGGCAGTGCCAACTCAGTGACTTTGTCGCTGTTCCTAACGCCTAGTGATGAACCTAGCTACATTTCTGAGGACCCTTAGCTACTTTCTGTAGAACTGTCTTCTAGATATTTCCTGCAAATTAGCAACAAAATAGCCATTTTCGCTCCGAACCGTTCTTTAATCAATGTTTCAGCTGTCATCAAGGATATAAATATTACAGATACAAAGGACGTCACTGGCGCTTTAGCTCACCTAGTAAGACGTCGGACTCTCGTGCAGAAGACCTGGGTTTGATTCTGGATGTGAACCTAGATTACTTAGAGTTTCTTTGTTACATTAATGGTATTTTTTTTACAGTAAGATGCCCAAATTTTTATTTGCCACTCGCCGAACGGCGTTGAATTCACAGATAAAAAAGATGTGGGTTCAACTTTCATTTTGGAACAATTTTTCACGCAAGGGAAGGGAATGATCTGAGCATGCAGGAGGACTGACCCATCATAAACCTTTGTTGGCTGTGCTGAAGAGAAAGGTACAGAACCAAATTATTTAATTAATTAGCTGTACGTTCTCCTGTCCTCTGTCCTCCGGGCCACACACACACACACACACACACACACACACACACACGGGACTCTCTCAGCTGTTATTTTCGTTAAGGAGTGTGCACGTACAGCATGCGCGCCTCGTGCACGAGCCTACAATTGAAGCTGCCGTTACGCTTTTGGCCTGTGGGGGCAATCGTGAGCATAAAAATTCAAAACTCTGTAAAGTCCCTTTAAATGATCTGACATAAGGGTAGAAATACGACTTTTCCACTTTTTCTATCATCCGATCTGCAAAGTTTCTTTTAATTAGATCACAACAAAATCACAGAGCACCAGAAACACCTGGTTGCTCAGTTTGGCATATCCTAAACTTACTTCCTGTTTGTCTCTTATGTTCTTTTGCATCTTCAGCCAATTAAGAACGCTCCTGTTGGGAAGAAGTACGTCCGCTGTCCGTGTAACTGTCTGCTGATCTGCAAAGTTACGTCACAGAAAATCGCCTGTCCAAGGCCGTACTGGTGAGATCCTTTTAATTAATCAGTGTGTGAGGAGCATTTCACGAGTGTTTTCTAGTGATTGCATCACCCGTGAGAGCTCCTTCCTTCATGAGCTGCTTCAAATCGGCAGTTTTCAGTTTTCCTTTAACCGTTTTCTCGGCAGTAAACGTGTCATCAACCTGGGACCGGTCCACATCAGCAACGACAGTCCAGAACCGCAGCACCAGCCCGTTGGCCTGCGGGTCATGTGTGGACACTGCACCTGCACTTTCCTGGTAAACACACAGAAACAGGCTCCAGCTTTGGCTGCAGCTTCCTTTAACTCATTAGACACATTAAGACTCATGCTCTGATTTTCTTGCCTCCCAGTGGACGGAGATTTCTGATCGGACCTTGGCTCGGTGTCCACACTGCAGAAAAGTGTAAGCATCTCAGCTGCTCTTTGTGTGTTTTATCTTCTTTGCTGCTTTACGTATTGTTTGATTTTAAAATGTGAAACCTTTCTCGTTGATTTGCTCTCCAGTTCCTCTATTGGCCGGCACTACCCGAGGAGGAAGAGCTGGCTGTGCTTCCTGCTGTTTGTTGTCTTTGCAGCCACAACGGTCGGACTTCTGGTGGGTGAATTCAGATCTGTTACTTTTCTGTGTCTGGTGATGAAAGACTTCCTAAAATCTCTGCTGAAGTGACATCATCATGGTGTGAGATGACATTTTTCAGTTCTGTGGAACCTTTATCGTGTTATGAACTAAACTGGGATTCCTGCCTGTTTTATTTACAATATTTTACTACCATCTTCACGTTAACACAGTTGCAGTTAGAGCTGAACGATCTACTGGTTTCAGAGCTAAATTTTAAATTTACCAACACGATCATGTGATCACAAAAGCTGTGGTTTATTGCAGCTCTCCCAGCTGATCCTGGATCTGTTGTGCCAACTATTTTAAACACCAAATAGTAAAATTGGTGTGGTTCTGGGTTGCAGGATGCAACAACGCTTAAACTCACAAAGTGGCGCATCGACCACTAGCTTGTAAGTAGGGCTGGGCGATATGGCCTCAGATCTATATTGCGATATAATCTGAAGCATGTGCGGTAACGATATATATTGCGATATATTTTTTCCTCTGTTTATACATGCTTTTAAATATCCTCATGTGGCAAATATATGCCACCTGAGGCATATAGGCCTCCTCCTTCGCCCACTCCATGCTTGCAGCCACCGCCATTCTGTTACCTCAATGTCAGCAGGGCGCACATCTTAAGCTGTTTTAATAGGACCATAGCGTTTTCAAAACGGGATTTGCCGCGGTGCCCTGGGGAGGATTTTGGCATTTATAGTAGCAAAGCTGAAGCTAGAATAAACTGCCATCAGACCTCTCCAACCAAGGCGGAATGAATGCCGCAATATTCGCGCAACGCCATGCACCGGCATGGCGCGCTTATAGACATACCATTGCGATAATATTACGCCGATATGCCGACATGGTGTGTCCTATAAAAGCACATTTAGTGACGTCATGTGTTATCGCGGTATTGCGATATAGCCAAAAACTCTGTCATTACCCAATTTTATATCGTTACTACCTTATATCGTTTATATTGCCCGCCCCTACTTGTAAGGACCAGAAGCTTTTGGTTGTGTTTCTAAGTACTTTTCATGGTGCCACTATGGCTAATATTAGGGCTGTGAGCATCTTGGACATGATTTGCTGTTGTCCGCTCTGTTTCTCGTCTCTGTCCCTCATTTTTTGTCCCTGACTCTGCCAGCTTAGGTGGTTTTCCGTTACACCTGATAAATGGGTGGGTTTGTCATATAGTGGGATGGTCTCCAAAGTTCAAGGGTGACCCACAAACAACACAATAATGGAGAACTTGGTAGCGATGATGAACATTCTGCTCAACCAGCTGCTTTTTGTCAGAGTCTGAAAAGTGAAGACCTGGAAAAGGCTGCGAGGTGGATCACTCCGGAGCAACCAGTGCCTCCACCCCCTGGCCAATCAGTGGTCGACAGTCTCTAATATCGAGTTTTCAGCACGACTCATTTAGGGGTGGGAATTGATAAGTTTTTTGTCTATCGAGACAATTCCCTTCTCAGTTCCAGAGTAGGTAAACAGGTGGCAAAAAACTAACTGCACACAGCTCCTGCAATATAACTGTCAGTTTCTTTATGATAAATAATCAGTTGTACCTGTTTCGGTTGGAAATATCTTTCCAAATGTTCTCCTTTATGCTCCCTGTGAAGGCAGAGTCATCTTGTTGCTGTAGCTTTTGTAGAGTGGGAAAAATCTCACCACATGTCAGACCTTTGTCACTGGAGTCTGCTAGTGTGGAGGTGTGTATATGAGGCTAATGACGCTAACATGTTAAACAGTGTTAGTTGATTACCGTAATTTCCGGACTATAGAGTGCACCTCAATACAAGCCGCACCGGGCTAAAAGCCGCAGATATCTACTGAATTGAAAACGTAGTTTAACTGAACGTAACTGAACTGATCAGTATCAAACAAAACAGAAAAGTTATTGATTAGTTTACCGTAAATCCTCTAATATTGGCCTGTATTCAATTAACTGCCGGGTATCACATTTCGGCCAGTGTCGGAGTCAGCGGAGGTGAATAATGGCTGTTTTTTTTTATTGTGGCCGGGTGGAATGTGGTAGCAGGCAAGTACCACAGGGGGGCGGCTGTGTCATCCGTCTCACTTTTGATTTGCCAGTGATAGACCGCTAGGGTAATTTTAACCATGGCTGGTGCGGAGCCGAAGAGGATGCAAAAATTTGATAAAAAGTTCAAAGAGAACATGCTGATTATGCTGCAGAACACTCTGGGGAGCAAGCTGCTAAACGTTTTAACATCAACCCATCAAACTGGATAAGGATTAAACTGAATTGGATTACCGATATTTTATTTTTTACTTTAAACTGGACGAAGATTGAATTGAATTTGAGGGTTTTTATTTTATTTTTCGTACAACCCAAACAAGACGAAACAATTCAACTTTGAAGCGGTAAGGTGGCTGTGGCCTTTTCTGATACCGGTATTTAATAACATTTAAAATGCAGTACAGGTATGTTTGCTATTGTTTTGTTACAATACAGTATTTCCCTACTGTAATTTAGCCTTGTTGTTAATGTTTTATATGCAAACCGTACCACGTTATGTTAACTGTACATTTTCAATAAATGAACCAAGTATTTTGTAGGTTCAAATAGACACACCCCGTTTTTATTCATTCTACTGGTAGTTCATTTTGCTCAAATAGAAATTTAGGTCTGCCTCTAATTCTGGCCCTCCTTCCAATAAAGACCTGGAGCTTGATGAGCTTGGGTAAAATACAGGCCCCGGCCTGTATTAGAGGATTTACGGTATTCATCATCCTCCTGCGCACTGAAACCACTGAAGTCATCTTCTTCAGTGTTGGAGTTGAACAGCCTCAGAAGAGCTTCGTCACATACCTTTTCTGTGGCGATGTCAGTGTCACTCTCCGTGTTGCTGTCATCATCCCAGGGTGAAGCTGGGAAAACAAGCAGCGCCGCTTTACTGTGAAAAAAATCCTCCTGGGCGCTTTCCGTAGCACTCCTTTAACCATTCCTTCATTAGACTTTCCAGCATCCATCCTTTCTGGTTGACTAAAGCCGCACCTTATTATAAGCCGCATGTTTCAAAGCGTGGGGAAAAAGTAGCGGCTCTTAGTCCGGAAAATACGGTAGTTGCCTGCAGTAATAACAAGAGAGGACGTGTGAACATCGCTGCTGCTGCTGCTGCTGCGTTGATATTTACGAGTCCGGAACGGGTCAAAACACGTCATTAACCCTAAGTTATCACGTATTTTGTGCCCAAACACTTTTGTATATTCACAACGCTTCCTCTCTTGATGAAATATCTACTTTGCAATTATTGCAAGTTACCTTGTTGTCATGCTTTCTTGTAAAATATAACCAAACTTTCGAGCGTGTGTGCCGCTTAGACGCCATGTTTCCTGCTTCCATAAGGTACGCAAACGTGTGCGGTGATGTCATTCGGCGCCAACCGGAATTGATAAGGGGAATCGTTTGCAAAAGTGGCGAACAATTCCTAGGTAGTTGAACCAATGGGAACTGGTTCTCAACAAGAACCGGTTTTCGATTCCCGACTCTAGGCTCAGTACACTCGGAACACCTTGGAACTAACTGAACCGAGTCGAGCTGTGCTGAGTGGGGACTGGAGGAAAACGCCCAAAAGAAGCCGATTTGCCAGCTTCCTGAAACGATGGAAAGGGACTTATTGTAATAACACTATGCAGATTGGTTACACTGGTTACGTGACATTTTTCTGATGGACAAACCGTAACAAGTACAAGTTCAAACACGTGTGTGTGTGTTTGGTATTCTAGTGTTTCTGTCAGAACAACCTCCGTCGTCCAGGTAAAACGATGCTGGAGAATGCTGGCCCTTTATAGACTTCATCCTTGCAATATTGGTTCAATAGCTTGTAATGTTTCAATGGTATGATGTCACTTCCTGTCATGTTTGTAAATGTTATCGTACATCCAGCTTGATTTGAAGAAAACCACAATTCCGTCATTTCCTGGTGTGTGTGTGTGTTGTGTGTGTTGTGTTGTGTGTGTGTGTGTGTGTGTGTGTGTGTGTGTGTGTGTGTGTGTGTGTGTGTGTGTGTGTGTGTGTGTGTGTGTGTGTGTGTGTTCAGGTTGGTACGTGGAGGAGTGCCCAGCATTCTAAAGGCATCTACGTGTCGTGGGTCCTGCCTATCCTGCTCGTCTTCGTCACCTTGGTGAAAACCATCTACTGGTGCTGTCTGAAGATCAGCAACCCCATAAACAACATCACGTAGACGGGTGGTCAGACAGCGAAAGACGGGATTTTAGGGTTGTTTTTGCTGAAGGGGAGATGAAGGGGTCTGTTATTAATCTGAAGAAAATTAAGAATATACAAAGTACCACGCCTGAGGATTGAGACAAAAGCTGCTAGTTGTCAGATGTAGTTTTTGTCCCTGATGTTTTCTGTTTGTTGTTGCGGATCAGTAATGACTAATCTATGCGACAGAGCTGGATTAACCTCACAGCCAGGTAACTTCAGGTCCGTCACAAAGCTGCTTATCAGGCGGGTCACCTGTTCCTTTCAAACACCCCTCTTAACAATCAGAAAAAAAATCATGACTACGTTTTGTTTAATTTCTTTTTATTTGAAAGCATCTCTGAACTGGAAGTCCTGGTCCTCTCCAGCAGAATGTTTACAAAATGATGTCATCTGATGTCTCGAAGTTTGTTTTCCTCCGATAAAAATGCTTCAAAAGCTAAATAGAAAGCACCTGTGAAACAATATGAAATAATCAGATTTGTTTGGGATTATAATTAACATAAAGCTCCAAATCTGTGATTGTGGCTCATAATCTGCTCCCAACTCCACCTGCGTAGCACAAGCATGCACATAGCCTAAGATCCAGACTCAATAACGAGGGTTTGGTGCCACACCAGGTCACCTGAAGATGCTCTGGACCCGTAGGAAGAAGCATTCATCCCTCAGAGTTTAAATCATGACTGTGAAACAAAGCAAAGAAAACTGGAACTAAGTGACATTTTGCTGAGGTCGCCACATTTAGGAGCTCAAACCACAAATGAAAGGCAAGAGTAAAAACAATATAGGGTTTGATTTTTATTAGATTTCTGACGTTGAGCTACTTCAGTGGATCAATGCTGCTAAAAGCAAACGTTAGCTAGCATAAACAACGTTCAGCCTACAGGTGTAATTGGGCCCCATCTACAACACTCTGGACGTTTTTTATTTCCCTTTTCATGAAAATCTCTTTTTTCCAGATTATTCCACGCCGAAATACCTCCCCCATGTTACTAGGTAATGTCCACATGAACAAACATATCAAAATACAAATCAAGAACATTCAAAATTCTCCCTAAACTCTGTTTTATTTAAAATCATTTAAAAGTTTTCTCTGTTTCAGCACACACTCGACGTTTAATAACGATCCAGGATAAAGCGAGGCGATGAATCTGTTAGAATTAGCTTAGCTTAGCTTAGCTTCCACTCCACACAGAGGCACTGAAGACTGAGACTGACGTATTTCTCATTAAAAGCTCAGATATTGTGTGGACAGGAGGGTTAGGGACCAGAAGAATTCTGGGTAATTTAGTTGTTTTTGTTTATAATCAGCCGGTTTTGGATTGCCGTAACTTTTTACGGAGCACTGAAGCATCTTTATTACCTCATTCCGCCTAAATGAACATATCATCTAAACCGAGTGGAGGAAGTGCACGTGTGTTTTAATGTTAAGGGCATTTTTTATTAACTATAAACAGTCCGATTAAGTTTACTCACACAGCAGAAGAGGTATCTGTACGTGTGTTATTGCCAGTGGAAGGCCTTGGTGCATTAAAGCAGTAAATATATAATTGAGATGAAGTTTTTGTTTATTAGCATTATAATCATGTCTTATCTGGGATCTATTATCTGATTTCTACTTTATTTTTCTTCATTATTTGTGTAAAAGTAAATCAGACAGGGTTGAGATTTAATCTAAGGATGAAACCCTGATTCTTCTGTTCCTGCTGGAGGAATCGGCTTACACAGATACACGTCTATTTTAATCTAAACACCTGACGTTAGTGTGAACGTGTAAATATTTGTGTACAGGGTGATCCCTAGTTTTTGTTTCTAATCGATGTTACGTCCTGCTGACTGTGAAGCCTGTTGCACTACATGAGTCCTGCTGTGTCTGTCTCTGGTGGGTGGATGTTTCCTTTTTATGTCGTGGAACAAAATAACACTTTTAACAACGTCAGACTCGCGTGTCATTCTTGCTTTGTTTATATGTTGAGTTTTTGGATTTTTCTGTGTAAAAATCACTAAATGTTTGGTATTTATGGTTCCAACTTGGGAAGAGGAAAAACAGAACATTTATTTTAGGTTCTGATGAAAAATACAATTAATATTACTGTGAGATATAAGAACACATGTAGACTTCACCTGCAATAAATCTAAACATAATAAATAAATTAAACTCATATAAGGCCGACGGTTGTTTTTTATTAGGTTTTTTTGTGTAAACATTTTTATTTCTTTGAGCTATTTCTGATCTTTTTGTTATTAATTAGTAGATTAAATAATTTAATTATTTTTTATCAACTTATTAACTTAATGAATTAAGAAAATAATAAATAACTCATGTTTAGGGGATTTTTTATGTAGTTTCTAGGATCACTGAAGTATTTCTGAATATATTTAGTAGGAACTCTTTGAAATTTAATACAAATTTTTTTGATTAATTGGTAGTTAAAAATGAAAAAACTAAAGAAGTATAAATAAAAATCAGTCCACCTAAATAATTAAAACTGGTCTCAACTGAAGGAAACAAAAATATTTTCACACAAGAATCTATAAATGTGCTGTAAATACACAACAGTAAAATTAGATAAATATTTTGTGATTTTCAAAAGAAAAGTAGTGTTAAAAAGCAGATTACCATTTATTAATCTTTTTCAACTATAAAACCGTTAGTCTGATCTACAAGTAAACTGTTTACTTCACTTGTGTGAGCTTTGCTCTTCTGACCACCAGAGGTCATCAGTGAGAGGGTAAGCAGAAGAAGCCAATGATTTTGTCCTGTTGGCCTCCTTACATCAGCATCTCCAGCAGGTGCCTGTTGATCTGATGTCCTCATCTGGAAATCACCTCCAAGACACAGATCCAGGTGGGGTTTGCTCACAGGTGAGAACAGAGAGAGAGAGATCAAGTGGGTAGATTTATTGGGTACTAATCGGTTGTGGTGAGGGGAGAAACCCTCAGTAATGATCTAGGATGAGATCATGAATGTGTTTCAGACACTTATCAGTGGGAGGAGACCTCAAATCTCCAAGCTGACCTGGGAAAGCCTGGAAGTACCTGTGGATGAGCTGGAGAAGGTAGCTGTGGTTTACCTTGTTCTGTCTTCAATATGAAAATTTGAGTCAATGTATAAAAGCTTCATTATTATTCAACAGGACAGAAATTTGAATATGAGCACAACTGCAATTAAATCATGAAGTTAAATTGTGAAAATAAATCAAAATGATGGATTTATTTACAGGAAGGTTAGAAGCTGGAGTTTCTAGTATGACTTGTCTTCTCTTCTTTTTTCTGCCTTCTCTCTATCTCTCCCCCCTCTCTGGCTTTCTCCCCCTCCAGCTGCTGCCTCAGAGGGATGAGTTTAGCGTGGAGCAGCAGAGCCTTCCTCCTTATTCTCCTCTTGTAGCTGGACTCCTGCACAGCTAGTTTTTGTAATCTGAAGAGATCCAGGTTCTACTGCTGGGATTCTAAATATCTTGATATCTGGATTAACATGAGGAGATGATGACGGTAGATTTTATTTCCGATTCTAACAAAATGAGTTGACTTTTTGGATTTGGTTCTCTGGGAATTCTCCTCCATGGGAAATGTTTTGGACCAGACCTTAGATTCAACCATTTAAAATATTCCCCTTTTACTTTTCCATCATCTGTGGGTTCCTGGACGTATCCAGTCTGAGAGACGTAAAGGTCATCAGGAAGCGTGCATGTGTGTGTGTGCTTGTCTGCGTTTATGTGTGTATGATTGGCCATGTTGGAGGGAAAGAAGGTCCCGGCTTCTCCAGAGCGGAGCAAAGCGCAGAGGTTTCGCAGGAAAAACACCCGGAACTTTAAAGAAAGAAGAACCAAGCATGTGTCATCTCACAGTACCGTCATCAGTCCGGCACCACGGTGAGAGCCCAAATGTTTTCCTCAGTGCAAAAATGAAATACTTGTATGGGAAGCAGATCCTCTTAAGAAAAAAGGAAAAAAATATTGGTATCTTGCAAAAGAGACTCTGGATCTCGCAAAGGTGGACTCGGGATACCTCCAAACAAAACTGATCTCACAAAAGAAATTCAGGATCTCTCAAAAAAAAAAGTCAGGCGAAGCTCTCGCTTTACCGGTCGATCTGCGTTCCTACTCTCACATATGGTCACGAGGTTTGGGTAGTGACCAAAACAACGAGACTGCAAATACAAGTGGCCGAAATTAGTTTTCTCAGCTGGGTGGCTGGGCTCTCCATAGGGTGAGAAGCTCGGACAACCGGGAGGGGCTTGCAGTGGATCTGCTGCTCCTCCACATCAAGAGGAGCCAATTGAGGTGGCTCAGGAATCTAAATGATAAATGACCCGCACTTGTATAGCGCCTCTCAGAGAAAGGACTCCAAAGCGCTTTACACTACAGTGTATCATTCATGCATTCACACATACATTCACTCACGGATGGTGATGAGCTATGATGTAGCCACAGCTGCCCTGGGGCGGAGTCCAGGAGGCATCTAGTTGCATCTAGTTAGGATGCCTCCTGGATGCCTCCCTGCTGAGGTTTTCCAGGCACGTCCAACTGGGAGGAGACCCAAAGGAAGACCCAGGACACGCTGGAGGGACTTTTTCCCTCTGCTGGTCAGGGAAAGCCTTGGGATTCCCCCAGAGGAGCTGGCCCAAGTGGCTGGGGAGAGGGAAGTCTGGGCCTCTCGACTTCCTGCGACCCGACTCCAGGAAGAAAATAGATGGATGGGATCCTGACTTTGTTTTGCGAGATCCTGAGTCTCAGGATCACACAAAACAAGTCTGGGTAGGGTTGCAGGGATTAACCGTTTTGACTTTTAACCTTAGTTAACCCCCCCTTAAAGACTTCTCCAACGCCACCAATAAAAAACAAAAAGACGACGGTGCGTCCAGCACAGACTAACACCAAAGTGAAACCGAACGTGTGTACGCAGCAGAAGCAGAACCAGTGACAACAACCATCAGGACTGCTCTAGCGGTTGAAGTCTCCTGTGTGGGACTATATCTGTCTAAAAAATTCCAACACCTAGTCTGGATCCGACAAAAGAAACTCAGGATCTCGCAAGACAAAGTTGGGTTGTCGTATGTTGAGATCCTGAGTTTCTTTTGTGGGATCCAGACTGGTTTGTTTAGCGATATCCTGGAATTTCGCTAAATAAAGTCAGTATCTTGCTAAATAAGCTCAGGATCTCGCAAGAGAAAGTCGGGATCCAGCTTTAACAATAGTCATTAAAGGCTCGTCAGACCTGTTGGGATGCATAATGGCAGATCAACTTCAACCCCCTTGTTCGGAGCCTTTGTACTCGCACACGTGATAGTGATGCATAACAACGGCTTTGAACAAGAATGTGTTCAGGACAAAAGTAGAACTGAGCTAAAGCCAGAAGAGCCAGGGACACCTCAGTCCTGATAGTTTTACACGAGTCTGATGTTAATGCAGGAATGGATTTGGCATACGTGAGGATTATTTTGGTCTTTTCTCTGATCAAAATTAATGAATGGTAATGCAACTGATTGCCCAATCGCTCTGCAATCATGTCTTGCCCTGCAACAAAAGAGCAGCTATGGCTTATCTGTAGTATTTTGAATCCATTTTCATGCTACAGCAACATTTGTCTGAAAGCGCATTAATAAATAAAGTTGTGAATCACTAATTTAATAAAAATCAAAGTACTTTTAGCTGTTTACAAACAGGGCTATACCACTGTTATACTGGAGACATGGAACTATATCATTACTATAATGAGATAGCCCAGATACTATTGGCTTTTCTAGTTTGGAAAGTGTCTTTACCATTTAAGCAATTCTGAATTCACAAAAATGTAGATTTTAACTTTTTTTTTCAACCAAAGAGAAACTCTATAATCTGTGTTTGGATGTATTTTAAATTAACCTTCTGAGACCCAGCTTTTGTTAGGTCTGCATTTGAAAACGTATCAGTTTACTGTGAACACGTATAGGGCGCCAGAAACTAAACAAAACTCATTTATTAATACTTAATATGAAAGAAGTTCTCTAATCCATCCATCCTTCCATCCATCCATCTATCCATCCATCCATCCATCCATCCATCCATCCATCCATCCATCCATCCATCCATCCATCTATCCATCCATCCATCCATCCATCCATCCATCCATCCATCCATCTATCCATCAATCCATCCATCCATCCATCCATCCATCCATCCATGATCCACAGATCCCTCCATATATCTTTCACCCGTTCATACAAACCATTAGTTACTGATCCCTGATGAAGTAAAGTCTACCTGCTGAGACATGAGGAGTTTACACCCACTAAGAAATTGTTAAAACAACAAAACATTTTCAGCTGTGTGATTACAAAGCTTTGGTTTGAGGCATTAGCCCTAAAGGTATTTTTAACGCGTTTGCCAGACTGCCAAGGCTTCAGTGAGGCGTTAACTGCTGTGACAGTGTCCGTTGGTTCGTTTAGTTTCCGCCAGGCTCAGAGGGGATGATGGGCATTAAGACACTAAAAGTTCTTTAATTCTTCAACTCAAACTTATAACCATCGTACCTCAGCGCTAACGAGAGCCTTCCATAACATCGTTTTCAGCTAGTGTACATAAATTACTATAAAACCACAAATAGTGTCTGGTGTTTTTCTTTATTTCATGTCCTCAGTGTCATTTTGATTGAGTCTATTTTTACTCACAAAATGTAACTTGATGTGGGAGTCATTTAAAATCTTGCATGCTGCAGATGGATAATGTTGCATTTTCATAACCTGCACACTCGGAGTAACACAGTTGTGATGCTAAACTTAAACCAGCGTAACCAGTAAATTAGATCTGGGCACTGGGAATGGCACATTAAAATGTTAACAGATGGAATAAATGTCATTAAAATACAAGTTAATCTAATACCATTCCATTCCATTCAAGTTTATTTATATAGTGCCAAATCACGACAAGAGTCGTCTCAAGGCACTTCACATAATAAACATTCCAATTCAGGTCAGTTCATTAGGCCAATCAGAAATAATGTTTCCTATATAAGGAACCCAGCAAATTGCATCAAGTCACTGCGGAAGGTCCAAAGAGCCTCATGTAGCCGCAGGTTGAGGACCTCAGCTCTAGTCCTGAATTCTTAACTCAAAACTAAATGATAAAAATATGGTTATAAATATTTTTAGATTATTATTTTGTTAAGGAAACAATTTCCTTTGTGACCTGTAAGCTTTAAAAATCATTTCAACCTATTGTATTTGAAATACAGAGCACCAATGGCATCCTCTCTTTCATCAACTAGAAACCAAGAAACTCAAAATCCAACATCTCCATGAGTTTCGAATCCTAGTGACTTTGAAATGACATTCGTCCAGTCAGACACATTTAGCCGACACACTCACCATATGACCAAGCACCTCGTAAATGTTTTATAGGCCTTCCTTTGCTGTGGTGTGACAACTGTGGGTTCAGCTGCTGCTTTTTGGTTCATTTCATCCCTTTTATGGGTTTTTCCCTCTCATTGCCGCTTATCAATTTGGCTTCACCCCTTCTGATTCTTTAATCCAAACAAGCCCTTTTCGAAGTTCACACAATTGTTTGGATGTGTTCTCTTCTTCTCCTGTTGCTCTGCTCCACCTGTTGACCATTAACACCTTAACTGGGCGCTCCACACGGTCTTCGTGCAGCCTGGGTGAGGTTACAGGTTGCACCGGTTTAAGTTTAGCATCACCCATAAGAGCCAGAAAAAATGTTTTCAGGTCAGCTGATTGATTTATCCACTGTCTGATGTGACATCATCATCACAGCCTAATAATAACAATGGCTTGATAAAGGAGATGAGGGGTATGAAAAACAACTTTTAGCAGTGACAAAGGGCATGGGATTGGTTGTAATGATGTAAACAGATGTCACTAAAATTGGAAGAGTTGCTGGCAAAGCAGGATGGGAGGAAATTAAAATAAACACTGTTTCTAAACTCTAAAAACCTAAATCAAAGCTGGAAATCGCTCCACGATGTAGCTTTGTGGTATCTTACAGAGCGCCGTAAAAACTGTGCTTCTTGTGGTCATTGAACATAGTTTTTTTCTGTCTCACAGCCACTCTACCGGTTTCCCAAATGGATTGAATTGCAGCGAGCTTTAACCCTTATATAACCCTTTAATTTTCTAACGTTTTTGTCCTTTGAGCACAAAAAAATGCACTAAGGTCAAATAAGGGTTAAAAGAATGAAAGTTTCTAATGTTACTAATATTCATGGACGCCTCTTGGGGCTGAGTGACTCACTGCCAAAGCTGCGATTGGCTGACGTTTTTACGAAGTCCTGAGCATGCTGATTTTGTGTGGAGACAGCTGTTACCTTCCTCCTACCATAACTTTCCTGGAACTCGAACGTTACCATAGAACCTGGTGCTGAGCAGCTAACAGCTAATTCGAACAAGGCTACAATCAAACTGAATCACTGCCATTTTAAACTAACTCCACTCTTTAAAACTATAGAGCTCCGGATGTCACGTGACTCTCAGGGAGTAGACGCCATGTTGGCAGGCAACAAAGGTAAACAAAATGAACGGGATCGGCTTGGATTTGACTCCGTCGGAGTTTACTTCACACTTTAAAACCGAAGAAATCGTTTTTTTATAGTCAGAAATTAAATAGATTAAACATCTACGACCCTTACCGTGCCCCTGGGATACTTTTTAAAAATGCCAGAAGCTGTCGGAGCGGACTTCTTTTCGGACCTGGCTGGGGAACGCCTTGGGATTTCCCTGGAGGAGCTGGCCCAAGTGGCTGGGGAGAGGGAAGTCTGGGCCTCTCGACTTAAGCTACTGCCCCCGCGACCCGACTCCGGATAAGCGGATGAAAATGGATGGATGGACAAATAACATAGATTTACATGTAAGTAGTTTAAATAGAGTGCTGTGCTGTTTGAATGTATAAACTGAACGCCAAGAGAAATCACTGGTCTGTTTTTTTCCGTGAATAAAATAAATATGTCAGGCAGGAGCGTCTCAGGATCTGTCTGAGATCCGTCTCGGTGACACAGATAATAGCAATCCAAAGTGCTTTTTATGTGTGATCTGACAATTGATCAACCATTGCTTAAAAATTAAATACAGCTTAGCCGGTTAATTGCTGTGATCATAAAACACGTAAACGGCAGCACGCAGAAATCACGAGGCAACGTTTTACGTGATGTTTACTTGTTGCTATGAGTAATAAGACAGAAAAAGCCATGCCAAAATAAGTTTAGGAAGCCCACTAAGAATCACAATAAAAGCATTTAAAATAAATAATATACACAGTTGAGGAAACGTTGGTTTAAGTACCTGATATGAAGTGGTCGCTGCATAAGCGAAAACCCTTACTCTCGGGATCCCATAGCTTCATTTTAGCCTGGAGGCTAGCGCGTTTCATTGCAATGATCCAAAGTTTGCGGCGTTCCGGATCTTGGGGAATCATGTAGACATTCCTTGTGTCATCCGCATCTGTTCTGGCATCCTGGGGCACGACAGGAGTCTACCATATTTCCCGTGGTCCAGCCCTAACTTGGTTTAGGTCTTATTTGTCTAACAGGTCCCAACGGGTGGTGTTGAACAGCATCTCATCTCGCTCTGCTCCTCTCTCGTGTGGGGTCCCACAGGGATCTATTCTAGGGCCTTTGTTGTTTTGTCGTAACCTCCTTCCCCTCAGTTTAATCCTAAAAAAACACTCTGTTCCATATCACTTATATGCTGACGACTGTCAGATTTACATGTCGGTGAAACCCCAGCGAGCCATCCAGCCTCTTCTAGACTGCCTACGTGATGTGAAATGTTGGCTGGCCACAAATTTTCTGTATCTCAATGATTCCAAGACTGAAATGATCCTGTTTTATCCGGTCAGATCTAGCTCATTCCAAACCCCAGATCTTTCATCTATTTCTCAAAATCTAAAAACTGTTGTGACAAACCTGGGTGTGAAGATGGATTCATCTCTAAGGATGGACGCCCAGGTCAATGCCACTGTAAAATCTTGTTTTCTCCAACTCCATCATCTGTCCAGATTAAGAGCTGTTTTATCTAGAAAAAGTTTGGAATCAGTTGTTCATGCCTTCATCACATCTAGGCTCGACTACTCAAATGCAGTTTTGCTGGGTGTCAATAAGTCAACCCTTGCCCGACTTCAACTCGTTCAAAACGCAGCTGCTAGATTCCTAACACGTACTGACAGGCGCCAGCATATAATAGCAGTTCTCATATCCCTTCATTGGTAGCCCATCACTTTCAGGGTCCAATATAAAATGCTACTTTTTGTTTTCACTTCCCTCCATGGTCTTGCCCCCGTGTACTTATCTGACCTTCTTTCAATTTATACTCCCGGTCGCACACTCAGGTCCTCCAGCCTGTTGCTCCTTGAGGTCCCGAAAGCATGTTACAAATCATGTGGACAAAGAGCTTTCTTTGTTGCGGGTCCTAAACTGTGGAACGAACTTCCAGTCACAGTTCGACTGGCATCCACCTTGGCAGATTTTAAGTCTAGACTAAAGACACACTATTTTACCCTTGCTTTTAACAGTTAGCTGTTAGTTTGGCTTTTACTACTCTTATTTTTTCATCCATTGTAAGGTTTTATTGGTACTTTTTTTTCGGCTTGTCTTTTTTTTTTATTGTTGGCTGTATTTCATAGTACTGTTTTATGTTTTTTATCTCGATTATTGTGCGACTGTTCAGCACTTTGGTCAGCCATATGGCTGTGTTTTTAAAGTGCTATATAAATAAAGGTGGTATGGTATGGTATGGTATGGTATGGTATAGGGTTGCAGTGACCCTGGAACGTTTCAGCGGCCTTCCCGCAGTCCCGCCCAGGCTGGGATAGGAGACAGAGTTGAGTTGCCATAGCAACGGCACATTCCGCATATCTTCTGAGGGGGAGTTTTCGTTGTAGCCTTGCAGTCTCAAGGGCGCCAGATTCCGATTAGAAATTGTTTTGGGGCCAGACAGAGATAATTTCCTCTCTGTCTTACAGTTTGTTGGTCCTCAACCTCTCAAAATCTCAACAATGGACTTTAAACTATCCCAATCCGTGCTGATTTGTTCACTCTACCCTTGATGGCATCCATCTTCTGTGCCAATGAATGAATCTCGGCCAAAGTTCCAAGCTTACGATTCATCTCGACAGTTATGTGAGTCTGTGAATTCACAGCACGGTGCAATCCATCTCTGAGCTTGGGGATCAGGCTAATATTCCTCGACAGTTCGTTAATTTTCCGGTAAGCCAGGTAGTTTCCAATGCCGATCAACAGGAAACCCGGCACCAACACCACGAATATCCACACATCTTCAAAGTCCTCCACAGACAGCTGAGATAGACAAATCAAGCCCCACTGTTTCCAGGAGTCAATGATTTGTCCAACTGGGTCTGTCCCGGAGGGGCATCTGGGAGCCCCTTCTCCCGTTCTCATCGTTTAAAAAATTTTATCAACCGCGTTGAGACCAACTGACAAGATCCATTTAAGTGAATTTCAGTTTCCAGAAAAAATGCAGAAGCAGCCGTGCACCCAGCACACACAGACAAAGGCCTTGAGGATAAGATATGGAGGAGAGGAGAAGAAAAGCGTCTGCACCCTCCAAGAGCCGGAACCTCCTCCACAAACTCTGGTCTGATGTTTAGGTAAGTTAAGATCTGGTTCTCCAAGGCCTTGAGATGCTAGTAAAAATAGTTTAGCCAGCTTGCTAATGTTACTTTTCTTATCCTCTAAGGAACACAGAATGCTCAGATGTTGATGCTTCACGTCACCTACTGAGGAAGGAGACCCACCAGTAAAGAGACGGTCTGGACCAGACCAAAGTGAGTGATGACGGTCTGGACCAGACCAAAGTGAGTGATGACACTTTAGCTCTACTCCTCAGCCACCCTCATCATCAGCCACCCTCATCATTAAAAACACTTCACCCCCTGAATCACTCCATCTGATGACAGCAGAGTGATTTATTTGATGCTTCACTGGTTTAGTCTGTTTAGAAATTATTGAATTACATAATTTTCTGTAAACAACCATCTGATCTGGACATGTACAGAATAACTTTCGCTAAGTTCAGCAACAGCTAGCCTACAAAAACAGCTGCAGCTTCTGTCTGCGCTGCTCTCTAATGTGATTCCTTTGACAAGTAATCAGTTTTATAATTTTAGGCTTCACTATTTTATTACAGTTGTAGGAAAATATGAAGTCACTGCAGCAAAGTGAACTTGTAAACAAAGTAAAAGATGAACCAAAACAACACAAACTTCACTATAAACATGAAACTTCCGGAACTGCGCTGCTCTGAGTGGCTGCATGTTGGAGTAGCTCTATTGACTATATGTAAGTGTTGCCTTTTCTTGGACATTTTTTCTTCTAGTTTCTCAAGAAAACGGTATTTAATTGGACATTTTACTTTTCTGTTTCTGGTGCTGTGAAGCTTGGAGGATTTTTACTGCTATTTTTTTCACTTTTTTTACTTTTTGAGCATTTGTTATTATGTGTAACCATGGCTGACAACAAGGTGGTTTACAATCGGGAGCAGCTGATTAACATTGGGAAGGCTGAAATAATAACTCAACTGAAACCACAAATCCCAAATGAACTAAAACGCAAGAAGCGTGGGTGCAGAGCGGGAGCAAAATGGAGACAGAGAAAGAGGAAATTCAAACCATCTCTTCCATCGATCATAATGGGCGATGTGAGATTGCTGGCCAACAAGATGGATGAACTCCAAGCCCTTTCAAGGACTCAGTCAATCGGCAGTGCTGTGTTATGTGTTTCACGGAGATGTGGCTGCAGGACCACATCCCCGATTCCAGCGTCTCTCTGCCAGGATTCCTGACTGTACGAGCAGACAGAGATCTGAAGAGGAGCGGGAAAAGAAAAGGAGGTGGAGTGGCAGTGCTTGTCAACAACAGATGGTGCCATCCATGTCATGTTTCAGTGAAATGTCGTCTCTGCAGCCCAGATATTGAGCTCTTGGCAGTAAGTTGTCGCCCATATTATTTGCCAAGAGAGTTCACTAGTGTTCTCTTGGCAAATGTTTATATTCCACCTTCAGCCATTGCTGAAAATGCATGTGATGCCATCAGTTCCGTTGTCGTTAAGCTACTGACCTAGCACCCCAATGCATTTGTGGCTATATCTGGTGATTTTAATCATGCCTCGCTCTCTGCTACACTTCCAACATTTCAACAGTTTGTCAGCTGCTCCACCAGAGAAAACAAGACATTGGATTTGTGTTATACAAATGTAAAGATTGCATACATGTCCAAAATAGGACCTCATCTGGGACAATCAGACCACAATCTTGTTTTTCTCTGCTCAGAATACAAACCACTTGTTCAGAGGCAACCTGTGACAAGAAGAACTGTGAGAAAATGGTCACAGGACGCTGAAGAAGCCCTGCAGAGTTGTTTTGAGACCACAGATTGGATGACTCTCTGCCAAGGAAATGAAGAGGACATCAATGCCATGACTGGATGTGTCACTGACTATATAAACTTCTGTGTGGACAGTATCATACCAACCAGAACAGTGAGATGCTTCACTAATAACAAACCCTGGATCACCAATGAACTGAAGAATCTGCTAAATGAGAAAAAAGAGCCTTCAAGGAGGGAGACAAGGAATTATTGAGGAGTACAAAGAAGCAACTGAAGGTCAAGATCAGAGACAGCAAGGAGGCATACAGGAAGAAGCTGGAGAACAAACTACAGAGGAACAATATCAGAGATGTCTGGTCAGGGATGAAGAAGATCACAGGCTTCAAGCAGAGGAAGGATTGCACAGTTGGCAGCCTGGACACAGCCAATGAACTGAACAAGTTCTTCAATAGGTTCAGTTCAGGAACAAACCCAGCATCCTCCTCGCCTGTCCCCAGCCAATCAGATGTCCCATCCTCCTCTGATCCAACATTTTCCTGTCACACACCAGCTCTTTTGTCCTCTAACACAGTCGTGGACTCTTCTGGTTCTATAAATCTGTCTTCAACCAAGTCAGGAGATGCTGCTGCCCCATTTACCTCCCCCTCTCACCTATCTGTCTCTAGAAGTCAGGTGAAGAGGCAGCTGGAGAGACTGAACAGGAACAAGGCTGCAGGTCCAGATGGTGTCAGCCCCAGGGTACTGAAGGCCTGTGCAGAGCAGCTCTGTGGGATTCTGCAGCACCTCTTCAACCTCAGCCTGGCCCAGGAGAAGGTTCCAGTCCTGTGGAAGACATCCTGCTTTGTTCCAGTTCCAAAGAAAACTCACCCATCAGTCAATGACGACTACAGACCGATTGCCCTGACATCCCACATCATGAAGGTCCTGGAGAGACTCCTGTTGGCCCAGCTGAATAAGCAGACTAGAATGTATGAGGACCCACTGCAGTTTGCTTATCGCCATGGAGTTGAAGATGCCATCATCCAGCTGCTTCAACCAATCCACTGTCATCTGGACAAAGCAGGCAGCACTGTGAGGGTCATGTTCTTTGATTTCTCCAGTGCATTTAACACAATCCAGCCAGATGTACTTTGCCAGAAACTCCAGAAGACACAGGTTGGGGCCTCAACTATTACCTGGATTAAAGACAACCTGACAAACAGACCACAGTTTGTGAGGCTGAAGAACTGCACATCAAACCAGACAATCAGTAACATTGGAGCACCACAGGGGACTGTACTCTCACCATTTCTTTTCACCCTGTACACATCAGACTTCCAGTACTAATCAGAGACCTGTCATCTACAGAAATACTCAGATGACTCTGCAGTCTTCGGGTGTATCAGAGATGGACAGGAAGCTGAGTACAGAGAGCTGGTGGAGCACTTTGTGGCATGGTGTGGAAACAATCATCTGACCTTGAACGTGAACAAGACAAAGGAGATTAATTTAGACTTCAGAAGAAACAGGGTGGAGTCAAACACTGTTTCCATCATGGGAGAAGAAGTGGAGGTGGTTGAGGAACACAAATACCTTGGAGTTCACCTGGACAACAGACTGGACTAGAGAAAGAACAGCGAAGCCGTTTACAAGAAGGGACACAGCAGACTGCACTTCTTGAGGACGCTTAGGTCCTTCAATGTCTGTAGCAAGATGCTGCAGATCTTCTACAAGTCTGTTGCTGAGAGTGTAATCTCTTCAGCCTTCGCCTGTTGGGGTAGCAGCATCAGAAGCAGGGACCTGAAAAGGCTCAACAGCCTAATAAAAAAGGCTGGTTCTGTTCTGGGGACGACTGTGGAACCACTGGAGGAGATAATGTAAAGAAGGATTCTCCAGAGAATCAAGAAAATGATGGACAACCCTGAGCATTCTCTTCACAAGACTGTCCGACAACGGAAGAGTGTCTTCAGTCAGAGGCTTCTTCAGTTTCGCTGCAACACTGACCGCTACTGGAGGTCCTTCCTGCCAACAGCCATTGTAATATACAATAACTCTTTGATGACTTGATTATTATTATCATTCTGAGCTACAACAGCAATCAGTTTCCCTCTGGGATTAATAAAGTATTTTTGAACTGAATTTAATTGAATTGAAAGCTAAAGAACCATCTTTCCTAAAGCTGCTTGTAAACAAAATATGTCATTAAAGTTATTGTCTATCATTGCAGAATATGGCGATGACATCATGGAACTGGTCTTTGGAAAAGTTTTCCCTGAACCAACTCCGTTTCTAGATGAGGTAGAGAAAATCAGCATCCCACTAATCTTCTGGTCTCAGTAATCAGACAATGGAGGTCTCCCACTGTTATCCAGGACCAGTTTGAAGCCCGCATACAGCCCCTCCCTCATCATCAGGAAACAACAGTCTGTATCCTGAGGACAACAGAAGATGGCAGGAGGACAGGAACGCTGAGACCAAGATACACCAGCACCAGGACACAAAGCACCTGTGTGCACAATGCCTGTTTAACTACTAAAGCCTGTTTATTATATTGTTCTACTTGTTTGCTGTGAGGTTAATAATTTGAAAATTTGTATATTAATATAAACAATAAAAAAATCACTGATTGTATGTTTTCTTTTAGATGTAATGGTCCAAACTCAGCCTTGTAGACATTTATTGCATCCTGTAGGTAAATACACAGAACAGGCTCAGGTCCAGGATGACCCAGCATGCTCTTCTTCCATTCTGGCTGTTATGGATTTTATCAATAACTCAGTGCCTACTGATGTTTTCACCTAACGGTATTTATTTAGAATGCAGGTAAGATTTAACTATATTTGTTAGCAAAGCAGACTGATCTTGGGAATTTCACTGCAGCACTGATGTCCACCTCTGTGTACACATTAGAGAGAATTACCACGTTACAGCTAAACACACATTTAATAAAGATATAGGCTACGCATTGCAGACAATAAAAACATAAAGTTGTAAGCATTAAAATTATAATGATCACATTAAAATAATGATCACATTAAAGAACATTTGGAGAAATGCACTTTATTTGTCACTAGAATCTCAAATCTTTAAATTAAAATGTAACTGCTTTTTATCCATTTTCAGCCATTAAGACACCCAATACAAAATAAGACTACTTACTAAATTATATATATATATATATATATATATATATATATATATATATATATATATATATATATATATATATATATATATATATATACATATACATACACATACATACATACAGAGAAAGATCTTAAGAAAATATATTCTTTTAATGGTGTTTTAATGAGCTGTATCATTTTTTTAAACAATTTTTTTACAGAAATAAATAAGCAAGCAGCATTCCTTGTGTGTGTGTGTTTGTGCGCGTGCCTGCTCGCTTGTCCCTCCGTCGGCCGTGACGGGTGTGTGTGACTACAGACAAATGCATGAGAGAGTTAGCAGCCTTGAAACAGCTTGATGAACAACTCTCCCCACGTTTTAAAAATGCTAACATAACGTTTCTGCTACGCTAAATAATAATTTCCCTATAGAACTACAAAGTCCGACTGGGGGAGGAGAGTACAGGTCTGCACTGTGGAGGGGGGCGGAGTTTACAGCTCCTTCTCCAGATTTAAAGAGACAGTACCCAAAAACGGCTCGTTCTCAAGACTCTCCTCAGAACAGGGGTAGATGGGGGGTCTGTAGAGCAATATTAATGAGGAAATCAGACCAAAGAACTGCAGTTCCACTGTATTTAGACCCCAACTGAAGGATTTAGATGTAAAAAGGAATAACTTAAAAGCATGTTATGTCTCCTTTAAAGATGAGGTAAATGTTTACAGCCTTTCAACAGAAATATTAAATCAAAAATCAAGACAGAGAACACAAGATTGTTTGCCTCAGAGTGGATTTGAAAAAGAGGATTCCTCTCCACCTACTTTACCAGAGGACAGAGAGGAATGTGAGGAAGGTTTTTTTCAGAGGTGGTGAGCAACCCTGAGCAGTATTGCTTCTAACTGATGGCCACTGGTACCAAGCTATAAGCAACTACTTTCCATTCCAACTCAAACTTGCTAAAACATGGCTGCATCTCCACTGCTTTTATACCCCTCAGCCAACGTTACACATACCTGCTAATGTCACATATCATCGCTCAGCCAATAGCAATGGCTGATTCAAAATCAAATGTAGTTCAGACTTTTAACCCAAAGAGGGTTGCTAGTTTGAATATTTATATTTTAGATGACTAAAATGCCAAAAAATAATGACTAAACCTGTGTACAGCACTATTAAACAATCAACTATACAGTTTATCAGCAAAAGAAAGTTGATTTGGGGATGATTCATGCCTTACATCAGTTAAAAGAAACATTTCTGAACACACTTTATAATGCAAGTGACCGTATTCTATTCCTTTTTACAAGCTTCAAATCTTAACTTGCAGTCTACACCTGGAAACTTTTTGTATTTTTTTTTTTTTACAAAATTCTTAGTTTTTTGTAAATTTAATAACTTTTTAAAATTAGTGTTTTAGATTAGAAAACTATTTTCCGTGTTTTTGTCTCTTTTTGACATAAATGTCTCATGGAGCTAAAACGTTGTAAACCCAAATTAGCCTGAGTTTATAAAACGTTGGATTGTCTTGAGATGCTGAATGACAGCATGTTTTTACAAGATATAAACACAGCCGTCTTAAAGGATAAAAATATTATTGCTGTTGAGATTCTTTGTTTCCTTTTACAACTGATTTATTAGCCTTGCCCGTGCTCTGTAACCGTACCCGGTAATAGTCTCTGACACTTGAGTGGGTACGAAGATAAAAACAATTCTACAACATTACAAATCCTCCCTGATTATAAATCTATAGCGATGACTACTGCTGACTGCTGTGATCTAGCTCAGCTCCAGTCCAACTGCTCCCTTTGTGTTGGACTCCATTTGTTCACCCAGTTGTGAAAAGACTTTCTAGGTCAGTCCAGTTGTGATAACGCTGGACAGGACGTCTTAGCCACAGTTATGAAACGACGTGCAGACATTTTTGTTTGTCCTGCCTGAAATCATCAATCCCAAGAAAACTATCAGAGTTAAGAAGTGTTAAAGCCTCTGAGCGTGTTTTGCATCTTGATTTATATTTACGGCTTCTTAAAATAGCAAAATGTCTGAAGGCTCGCTCACCATATCAGTCGATCGTGTCAAGTGTGAGTGTGTCTGAGACACGATGACACATAGCTGGATGTGATGAAAAGTCTCAGCTGCAAGTGAAGCCGCCGGTCGGTGACGTAACTCCAACCGGGCCTGACATCACCGCCGCCACGTTGTCAGGTTTGACTTCCATTTTCCGCAGGTCGTCTCATTCTGGCTTCAGATGGAAAATATTTCTCTGATTACGCGATAAAGGTGCTCCAGGCAGCGGGGGTGCACCAAAACCAATATGCCCACGACAGTTTATCAAACATGTTTTATTGTAATTGGACTGATAAAGTTGTTACACCCATTTAGGCTTAAGGTTTGAAAAGACACTTGCTTAAAGAGCAAGTCACCCCCTACAAGAAACTTACTTCACTCCCACTTCATGTTTGAAAAATGCAACAAATGCTGTTGCTTGGCAGACCGAAAGGGCGGAGCCACTAACACACACACAGACACACACACACACACACACACACACACACACACACACACACACAGGCTCACAATGGCATTATGACATCATAATGTACCAGATGACATCATAGCATACCTCTTAGCCAATGGCGGTGGCAGATTTAAATTCAAATACAGTGCACAATTTTTCCCTGACGACGGCGCAACACTGACAGTTTTAGGCAGAATATTTGAATTTTAACCAAGATGCACTGAACTGCCAAATTATTGACTACACGTGTCTGTAGCTTGATTAGACACTCCTTTATATAGTTTATCAGCAAAAAAAAAATGTGATTTGGGGGTGACTTGCTCTTTAAGTAAAAAATTGGCATAGATGAAATGATAAATTCAGCTCTGCTTTTGGCTCAGTTCTTTCTGAAGTTGAATAGATTTGTGGGTACGTATTATCGCGATAACCCACATGAAAACATGCGGTACACTGGTATCTACGCTAGTTGGAAGAGCAAAAGGTAAAAAAGGGTTGCTAATAATATATCTGTTGCACTTAAACATGATCTAGTTGTACTTGCGGCTCTGGGTGCTATAGACACAAATCTGATTCATAGCATTGTGGCACATTGTTGTCACAAATTAGCATCAAACCACTTCCAGCCTTAAATCCCCCTGATGGAGTATCAGGATTAGTACTTTAATCAGAAACCTCATGTATCCAGTATCACATTTAATGCCCTCTGGTGGAGGAAGTACAGGTGGAAATGAGTGTCGTGTTCTGTGGTGCTCTTTTTACCCACGACATGCAGAATCAGAGGCGGAAACAGGGAGGTAAGAAAATAAATAATTTATTTTAGAATGGAGAACTCAAAGCGCTGCTCAAACTGATGCAGGAAGTACCAGGATGTTCTACTGGAGAGACAAAGGTCAATACACGTGAGAGATGATGAGATGTATAACTGAAGGTTTAGGCTTACTGTCAGGAGGTGGTTGGAGGGCGTGCGAAGGAGCACTGGTTGGTCTGTGAAGAAGAGTTGCAAAGGGGTCTTGATGAAGACGAGGTCCAGAGTTTCTGCGTGGTGAGCTTAAAAGGGTCAGGCGGTAGGGGCGTGGTGGGGAGCGGACAGCCGGGAGTTGGAGCTGCGTGAAGAGGAGCTGATGAGAGGTTCTTGGAGATGGCTGGAGGAGATGGTCCCTTGAAGGGATAAGAGGAAGAATTATTCTTGGTCCTAGTCTGTTAGAAATCTGCTTCACAAAAAATTCCTTAGTCTAGGTCTTAGTCTTAGCTTGACAATAATTTTTAATCTGGCTCGAACTACCCAGGTTGAGTAATCATTTGGCAAGGGTGTTGAGGAAGTCAGCTCCTTAAATACTCCCTGGAGGATGATTGGAGATGAGCTGCAGCTGGCCGTTGCTCCCGCTCTCCAGACATGCCCAACTGCAGACTCTTAGACTTAAAAACGTGGTGAGAGTAAAAACAGCCCGTGACAAAGGGCAATTTTAGTTGTTTCATACAGTTATAATGTTACAGAATTACATAATACAATAAAACACATTAAATAGTTGTTTAATTACCATTAGACTCCGTTTTAAAAGCTAGGGTAACACTTTACAATAAATCCCTTTATTAACGTTACTTAGTGCATTATTAAGCTTTAATAATGTATTAGCAACTGCTTAATATTATTGTTAATATCAATAATTTCATTACTAAGACCCCAGCCCTTTGTCCTAACCTTAAGGACACTTAATATTTAACAATATTTGTAACGTTAACAAAGGCACCTTTTGTTTATTAATGCGTAATAATGCACTAAGTAACATTAATAAAAAGACTCTTATTGTAAAGTGTTACCAAAACTAGATTTCAAAAGAATCTTTTCAGGCTCTAAAGAGTCTAATTTCTCCTACTGCAAATATTTGACCCTCCTTCTGTTCTATTCTCATTTCCTTTAGAAGATCACAGTGTAGGGAGACAGTTCACCAACACAGGGTTGGTCCTCCTGTAAACAGACGCCTTTACCTCACTGGTTTAATAACACTGGGTGTTTGCAAATGCACCCTTTACTCGTCTCTGGTTTGTACGTGTTGCTGTCAACAAGAACTAGGAACCAGCTGGTGTTGAAATATAACTTACAGGAACTGATTGTACACAAAAGCAGGTTATGTTTATGATGTCATTTTAAAATAAAAACATGGAGTCTGAAGGCAGCTCTATAGCTGACCTCTGTAGCTCTGACCTACATTAACAAGCAGACTTATTAATAAATTGAAGCACACGTTTTTTCTGGTCATTTGACTTCTTATTCATTAAAGTTGAGCATTTTGGCATTTTGACTTAAATTTGGCAGAGAAAAAGTGAGCCCAACTCAGAGATTTTTGATTTGTTTCCACTGGTTGTTGGTCTCCTTGAGCCTGCCTCCAGAAGGCCCTGCCAATCAGAATCAGAAGGTTTTATTGCCTTATGTGCGAGAATCACAACATTAGGAACCTGCTGCGGTACTTGGTGCAGAAATAGAAAGATAAAAATAAGAGATAAGAAAATATAGGAAGTAAGAATTTAACCATGATAAAATAATAATATAAAGTGGCATTACTTACAGAAACGGCTGCTATAAACAAGACAGTGTAGGTACTGATCAGAGGGGATCAGTTCAGGCCAACCTTCTGATTCTCAGACAGCTGAGCTCCAGATGCTGCGTTTACAAGGAAGAATATTAATTCAAATGAAAACCAAAACAAAAAAACAATCCAAGTCAAACTAAACTGAAAATATGCTAAAATTAATACAATAACTAATTGTAATTTATATGTGACCTCCAGCTTTTTGTTTGAATTTAAATACATTTCAATTTTCTCAAATGTATTTATTTATAATTTCTGACTAGTGAAAATACTTTAAATACACATTAAAGAAGTCCCCACTAAACCTGTTCACATTAGGTCTAAGTCACTAAATGTAACTGACATTATAAATACTCATAAATACTCGTCCATCCTCGTGCTCCCAGTCAAGACTAATCAACAGGTTCTCTCTGCATGTCCAGACTTCAAAGTGCTGAGTGACTGCAGCTTTTTCCTCTGAACCGGAGGTGATTAATTTTCATCAACACTTACTGGGATCTCTGCTAACCACTCCTCAGAGAATTACTGAGAGTCGGTTTACCCACCAGATGCTGGCAGTTTCAAATTTAACCAACTCTCTCCTCTTCTGTCAAAAATTACACAACTACGCTTCAATTAAACTGCAAAATCATAAGTCATAAGTGCATCAGTTTTGGTGGCCTGAGGATCGGGTCTCTGCTTTTTGCAGATGATGTGGTCCTGTTGGCTTCATCAGAACGTGATCTTCAGCTTTCGCTGGAGCGGTTCGCAGCCGAGTGTGAAGCAGCTGGGATGAGAATCAGCTCCTCTAAATCTGAGACCATGGTCTTGATTCGGAAAAGGGTAGAATGACTTCTCCAGGTCAGGGATGAGGTCCTGCCCCAAGTGGAGGAGTTTAAGTATCTCGGGGTCTTGTTCACAAGTGAGGGAAAACTGGAGTGTGAGGTTGATAGGCGGATTGGTGCTGCGTCTGCAGTGATGCAGGTGTTGTACCGGTCTGTCGTGGTGAAGAGAGAGCTGAGTCAGAAGGCGAAACTCTCGATTTACCGGTCGATCTACGTTCCTACCCTCACCTATGGTCATGAGCTTTGGGTAGTGACCGAAAGAACGAGATTGCAGATACAAGTGGCCAAAATGAGTTTTCTCCAAAGAGTGGCTGGGCTCTCCCTTAGAGATAGGGTGAGAAGCTCGGTCATTCGGGAGGGGCTCGGAGTAGACCCGCTGCTCCTCCACAATGAGAGGAGCCAGTTGAGGTGGCTCGGGCATCTGGTCAGGATGCCTCCTGGATGCCTCCCTGGTGAGGTTTTCCGGGCATGTCCAACCGGGAGGAGACCTAAAGGTAGACCCAGGACACGGTGGAGGAACTATGTCTCTCACCTGGCCAGGGAATGCCTTGGGATTCCCCCGGAGGAGCTGGCCCAAGTGGCTGGGGAGAGGGAAGTCTGGGCCTCTCGCCTTAGGCTACTGCCCCCGCGACCCGACTCCGGAGAAGCGGATGAAAATGGATGGATGGAAAACATAAGTCTGGGTGAGATAAAGCGCCAGAGTAGCGCAGAGATGTATGACCATGACATGGTTGGGTTTCAGTTTGGACTTTGTGTCCCTGTTGCATTACAGTTTTAACCACTGTGCCTGTTGCTGGGCAGACTGCAGAAAGGCAGGGACCCCCAGGAACTGCTGAGGTAACCACAAACTCATGTGACATGAGCTGTCTGTTAGGAGGGGGCGTGCTGGGTGAGGTCAGCAGCTGAAAGAGGTGATAATTTGGGGCTCGATGGCATCACTACACGCCGAGGATAATAAACGTATACTATTAGTGGACTGATGGCTTTAATAAGCTCAGAGGGCAATGAGGGGAATGGTCAGTGTAGTGTGGAAAACAGAGTTGCAGACATGCAAAAACAAACAAAATCTAAAAAACAAATCTGAAAAGTAAATAAAACTATAATATAAATTCATTTATTTACTCAGATTTGCTTAATTGTGTCTGCCCACACACAATCTCGATGATTTACTCGTTTTCATTTTCTGTTTCATATTTTTATTAAAGTATGTATACAAAATTACAAGAAAGAATATACAGAATATACAGTTGATTTTTACATTTTGCCATAAAGGATAAGAAAAATATGATGTAAAGAGAAAAAATAATTATATAAAAATGGAAAATAGAAGATAAACAAATAGATGTTTAATTGCAAAAAGTATATATATATTCAAAAATCCAAAATAGAGTCCCTTATAGGCCTGACAAAAATAAATAAATAAATAAAAACTTTGGGCATATCTCCTTACCAAATTTTACCACTAATACAACGTGGTCGGTAACTGCCCAGCGGAGTTGGGACATGGAAACAGAGCATTAATGAAATAAATTGATAAAAATAAAATATTAAATAAAATAGAAATGGAGAGAAAGAGAGAGAGTCAAGGAAAAGAGGGGTATCAGGAAGAAGTTGGAGGGGGGTCAAATGATGTAAAAAAAATCAATGAATGGCTGCCATTTTCTGTAAAATGTGTTCAGACTGTGCTGTCTAGAATACCGTATTTTTTCAACTTTTAAATAGGACATGACCTCATTCATCCACAGCCAGCGGGATGGGGCAGTAGTGGACTTCCACTGGAGAAAGAGATGTTGCCGCACCATCAAAGAGGTGAAAGCCAGAACCTCAAGTTGTACTGATGAAAAATGTGTGTACTTCTCTGGGAGGCCAAATATTGCTATGTGAGGGGAGATATCAATGGTTCTGAGAAGTACCTTTGACATGACATCAAAATACAACTGCCAAACATTCCCTAAAGCTGGACAGGAGTAGAACATGTGCGTGAGATTGCAGGGTGAGCCAGAACACCGATCACAGATATCAGGCGTGTTATGAAAAATTTGAGCCAGTCTAGTTTTAGAGTAATGGCATCTAAAAGAAACTTTAAATTGTATCAGAGTCAAGCGAGCACAGATGGAGGATTTGTGAATAACCTGTAGTGCAGCTTCCCACCATTGGTCTTCAAACTTCAAACCTAATTCACCCTCCCAAACTGCTTTTGTTTTGGTCGTTAGATGACAGTCATAGGATTTTATAATGCCATAGACCAGTGGTTCCCAAACTTATTTAGCCGCGCACCCCCTTCTATGTCCCGACCATGTCGACGCACCCCCCCAGCCCCCACATCAGGGCATGGCTATATATATATATATATATATATATATATATATATATATATATATATATATATATATATATATATATATATATATATATCCCTGCCATAGACTTTTGAAATTAAAGATCTTTGAGAGGGATTTAATTGTAGGAGTCCTTCCCATGTTTGCTTAGGCGGGAGTTGAGAAAAACTAGGAAATAACGGTTTTACACAATTCCTCACCTGGAAATACCTGAAAAGATGGGAGGGTGGAAGGTTGAACTTTCCAATCAAGTCAGTGAATGAGCAAAACTTGTTTTCATTTTCACCAGCTACCTCTATATAAACAGTAAATTCCCTCCACCAGACTTACTGGTTTCACTCCTGGGGCGCTGGAAAAAGCGCCCCTGAACTGCATTTAAACAGCCAATCACATTTGGTCGCTAAGGAGAACTGGAGAATTTTGGGCCACGTTGTATGGTGTGGCTGAATCTGCGATCCGCTGCCATGCGGACAGGAATAACAAATGCTGCAGTAACATGAGTTGTGGTCAGGTTCGGAGTCACTGGGTGGAGCGGACCCGACTTTAACACGTCATCCCAAAATAGAAGCTAATATCTTAATTTGACCTTGAACGCAAAATGTTATAAAACCTCTTAAAAGTTTTTATCATGGAGGAGGCAGCGCTCATTTCTGTCTTCAGTCTGACGGCGCGCCAGAGTTTGCGCAGCGTGCGCGCTTATTGAATGTGTGTGTGTGTGCGCGCGCGTGGCACCGCTCCATGAGCCGCTCCAGTCACCGCGTCTCGTTATTGGCGCTATTTAAACCAATGTTGTAAAATTCTGCCCAGCCCAGATGTGCTCACTTGTGCACCCGTGAGCCGTGGTTCCGCTGGAACGCGTCTGACCTCTGACAGACGCACTCTGAACTTCAGATCTTCAGCACGCTGTTAATAGCCTGAATGGGAATCATTTCTTGATTTATTTAGTTACATCCACAATGTTCTGTGTGTGAGGTTTACAATGTCAGAACACCTGCATGAGACAGGGTGTTAATTACAATCTGCCAGAATGACTCGCCACCTTCAGATTCCTCCAACACCGATAAAAATGATCAAATGCGAAACATCGGCGTGCGCAGGCCAGAGTGCTGAAGCTCGGCACATTATTATTATGAAGCTATGAAGGGCACATGTGGAGGACACACACTCAAAAATATACTTGTTTTCAATTACATTTATTGGGCCCACTTACGTTTTCTTAGGCCCACCCACAAATGAGTTTCTGGCTACGCAAATGTGACATATGACAGACTTCTCTGAGCTCCGCAGCCATTACACTTTTCACCTCGCGCACCCCCTTGCGGCAGCTCGCGCACCCCCGGGGGTGCGCGCACCACACTTTGGGAATCCCTGCCATAGACTTTTGAAATTAAAGATCTTTGAGAGGGATTTAATTGTAGGAGTCCTTCCCATGTTTGCTTAGGCGGGAGTTGAGGAAAACTAGGAAATAACGGTTTTACACAATTCCTCACCTGGAAATACCTGAAAAGATGGGAGGGTGGAAGGTTGAACTTTCCCATCAAGTCAGTGAATGAGCAAAACTTGTTTTCATTTTCACCAGCTACCTCTATATAAACAGTAAATTCCCTCCACCAGACTTACTGGTTTCACTCCTGGGGCGCTGGAAAAAGCGCCCCTGAACTGCATTTAAACAGCCAATCACATTTGGTCGCTAAGGAGAACTGGAGAATTTTGGGCCAATCAGCATACATAAATTTAATGTCTTGGGGCACTACAGCACCCCTGATACAGAAAACAACTAGCTAGCATGCTAAAAGGTATTGGATCTCATTGTCACTTCCTTATTTAAACACACTCACTGTTATTTTAATATAAGTCTCCTCCCTTTCCGGTCAGCTCATGGATCCCCAGAAGAACAATAAAGGAATGCAAGTAAATGGGCCTAAAAGAGCTATTTTCTAATCCGCTTTGCCTTACGCCCTTAATCAGATATGTTATATTTTTATTTAAATGAAAAGTAATGATGTGTGTTTCCACCACGCCAGTCACATACTTCTAGATTTATCAGCTTGTAAAAGTTCATAATTAGCATGACTACAAATCAGATGTCACCACATAATCTCTCCCCTAGCGTAGCTGTTACCACATGACAAGGTCTTTCCTCCTGAGGGAAGGATTTGAATTTCGCTGAACTTATAGCTATTTGTCCTCGGCTTTTCTCTGTGTCTGGTTCAATGACGTCAATTTGGTGATGCACATTTGTACTGCTAGACTTATTTTCTTTCAAAATCTAAATTACCATTTTCCTCCTGTTCGAAATTTAGTGCTTTTTTGACATCAAAATGCATATTTAAAATTCACGGACATCATATGTGAAATCCATGGCACATAATAAACGTGATTAGAAAATAGCGTTTTTAGCCCCATTGACTTGCATTCATTTTTTGTTCTTCCGGGGACTCATGGTGCGGAAGTGGATGGGTGTGACTAAGACTCCCCATAGAACTGAAATCATAGCTATTGCTGCAAATCACGTTTATTTGTTCTCATTTTATTGGATTATATTTTTAAAACAATAATTCAGTTTTTATGTAATGTTACTGCCACCTACTGTCCAAACTAAGTATTGCAGTCTGTGCAGCTTTGAGCAGATGATTGAGACACAGGATTTTTGATTGCAGTTGCTCCTAAAGGCTCACACATGCTTGTGTATTTATTTTACTGTTACAGTTATAGTCTCTGTAAATTTGAAATTTGACTTTCTGTAACACAGCTTATTTGGAGGAGGGAAATTCATGTTTGTTTTGGAACTGCAGTCATTTTTCAACTGTTCGTTTTAACTTATTATGGACTGATAAGACAAATATTTCACACATAAACATTTTTCACCAGCCGCCACTGTTAAAAGATCCTTTATTAAGAGTTAAACAAGTTTGATTTTAGCAGGAATAACTGGATCAGATTTCCATCAAACAGATTTAGCACTGAAATATCAAAAAGAAAAAAATTGGTGTTTTGCTTTTGTTTAATCATAGAAAACCTTAAAAACAAAGACTGATTATCTCTGTAGTTGGTGATGATATATTCTATCAACACCTGGAGGCAGTGCCTATGCAACGGCAGGTGATAAATCACTGCGTTAGAATGACATCAAGAAATCAAACACCTGCTCTGAAAATGAGCACATTAGAAGATTCTGTGACTGATTAGCTCCTTGTCCTCTTTTATTCTTTGTTTGAACCCTTTATTTGAAGGTTTAATTCACTAATTTTCCAATAAATCTGCTGTGGTCTCATACCTTGTGAAGTTTTTTACGTGGATAAAAAGCTCTCGTGTTCCTGTTCCAGGGGGTAGAAGTTAGTTGGTGGGGATGGAGGCAGAACACTACATTGTGAGTGTTACTCATTAATATTCATGATATACAACATATCACCTAGGGACGCACCGATTTGAATTTTTTGGGCTGATACCGATATTAACTGCCAACAGTTTCCTGATCAGAAAAGTCCTTCGCTGCCAGTGCTTTTTCAGCATTTTCACAGTTTTTTTAGGAGTCACAGGAAATTGCACGCAAGGACGATGTCAACGCCAAACTACCAAAACAAAGAGATTCACTTCTTACATCAGGAAAAATCCGGGCCTTTCGAATGTTATCCGTTCTTTCATAATCGCGCCTCACTTTTTTTTACAGCGGCGGTCCAAAACGATCTCCTAACACATGGATTTTCTGCTTCCTGATCACGTGACATGTGACGTACACGGATGAAGATCGGCTTTAGAGTTGGGATGTTTGTTCTCACGGTGCGGGGGCTCATTCCGACGCCCACACAGTAAAAAAACGCAAATGACGACTTTAGTCATCATTGGCAGTGAACGGTTGGATTTAAAATGACAACTTTTGTCGTCAATGGCAGTTAATGAGTTAATATCACTGTTATGGCCGATAACCGATATTTGCCAATACTGATTTCTGCTTCTGAAATCAGCAAATTTGAATAGTCTGAAATTATGCAGGTTGAATTTTGGAATGTTTTGCTTTATTTCTATAAAGCAGAAGTTGCAAGATGTACACACACACACACACACACACACACACACACACACACACATTTACGCTTCTGAGATGATTACCACCACTGTCTCATGACTAAACAATTACACATCCTCACCCCCCCCCCCCCCCCCCTTACCCTCTGAAACATATACACAAACGGGAACAAGATGGAAAAAAATATTGGTTGTTAATATCAGCCCAGTTTTACTCATCGGACCGATATGTTACAAAATGACTAACATTGGCCAATATCGATATTGATGTCAATATATCGCGCATCCCTAGTATTGGCTAACAGCAACACAACTCTTCCCCTGCCTTCATTCCCTCTTCACTTTTAACCCAAATTTTCTTTTACATAATAAGTCAAGCTATTACTACTTATCTATTCATAATTTTACAAAAGGTGGGACCATTATTAAACAAAATTAGAATTACAACAAGTATTTGCTTCACTAATGGTTCTGAGCGGAGACAACTCACATTTACATGCTTTTACTGGTTCTGGGGGAGGAGCTTGCCCAAAGAGCGTCTTTCGACAGATGAAGAGGGGGAATCGGCGTCAGACAGATTGATTAACAGGTTATTAACGTATGGTAAGTGCATACATTTGATTCCCTTATCATAGTTGTTCTACTCGCGGGGTAAAATATTGTTTTCCTCGTGCTTTTAATGCGTGCAGCGAATTTAGTCCTGCTGCTGCCGCTAACGGCTAATACTTAGCGGTAGCAATTTGTAATGTTAGCTCTCTTGTTACCTTCAAAATAATTTCCTACATGTGTTAATATTTTCGTAACTTTGATAGTGAACTTGTTAACCAAGAGCTGCTTGTTCTGGAGCGTTGTAATGATCCTTTGGTCGTTAATTTTGCTTGGTAAGTTAGCTAGCTGTGTTAGCTAGTACAAATATAACACATAAAAAGCTATGAAAACATGGCAAAAATATGACCAAAATGACTAACCTACGATGAGAAAAAAAGGAATAAGCTTAAATGAGTTTTGTAGGTCTTCAGTTTCAAATTTGGCGTTACATTGTGGTCTAGAGGCTGTAAACTCTTTAGGTAAATGAACTGGTTTGGTGCCGCAGCAGCGGACGTCCCATTGAGTCAGTTTACGCTGCATTAGGATCTGCAGTCAGAAAGGAGGAAAAACCCCTTTTCGTACATAAGTGACGAAAAAGGGCACTTTTAGCCTCAGGGGTTTGATGCTGAGGGTGGTTGACCAAGCTTTTGTTTTTGACGCGCTGGGACTGAAGATGTGTTGGTAAACTCCAACCTGGAACCTTTTAGATTAGGGTTAAACTGGAGAAAATATGCTCGGTTTAGGTGGAGATTCAGAGGTTAAATTCTTCTTAGTTCTTTGTTTTTGTAAGCCCAGATGCTAAAGACATTATAACCTGCGCGGAGTAATTTTTCTGTAATTTTTTTTGCAAATTGTATCATACTGTACTAAAATAGTGCTTCTTTTGTTTTCTTTGCCTTAGGTTGGAATTAAACACTAAACCATATTTTCTGTTTTACATGTGGCTATTTCATCATGCTGTGGAACTGTAAATATTGTGAGTTCAACTGTCGCTTTGGACAAAAGCGTCTGCTAAATACATAAACATAAACTGTGATAAGAGGGGTCACTTGCTCAGACACTACAGACTGAAAAATGGCAGCTATACTAGAACAGTTCCTTTTCCATGTTTGTACAGAGCCTGTCTCTGTTCATTTAATTCAACCAATTCACTAAACACTCATCTGTCAAGAATCCACAAGGAATGTACTTCCCAACCCCAAGAGGGCATACGATTTTCATGTCGGCTGTGTGATTTTGTAGCAACCTGCACAGATGATGAGTTTTTCAAACACCTTTGAAGTACACATCACAAAGTTATTTGTCCATTTATTGGATGTGATTTTGAAAGTAAAGTGTATTCAACATTCAATGCCCACAAAAGCAGAGACCATAAAGACCATAACTAGAAGATGTTGAAGGCTGAGATTGTTTCCAGTAATAAAAAGGATGAAGACAAAGCTGACAGTATATTGAATGATGCAACTGCTGAGGATTTTGAGGATGATGGGGATCCCAGTGATGATCATAATGATCTGGAGAAACAGCTTGGAGAATTTGGCCCTGCTCCTTTTAAAAATGGAAACTATCCTACATATTCCCCAGCAATCAGTACAAGAAGTCATTGAACAACTGGTACAGATAAATGCATCGTCAGAACCACTGTTACACAAGTCTGTAAATGACATCTTAAAACGGCACATGGTAGACAACAGTGTTGTGCTAGGCCAGTTGGTGACTGCCGTTGCAAACACTAATGCCATAGAAACATTTTGTGGGAAAGGTGGTTTTCTATCAACAAAAAAAGAGGAGAGAAATGTATCTGAATAGAACTTTTCCTGTTGTGCAGCCAGTGGAGTTCATTGTTGACAGATTTAAAAAAGACAGTGCTGTATATGTGCCTCTAAATGCAATGCTTCAAGCAATGTTGAGCAAGACTGATATTATCAGAATCAGAATCAACTTTATTGCCAGCGCTCCAGTGACTCAGAGCATAGGAACTTGACTCTGCGAACACAACCTGACCAAGGTTAAACACACACACATGTAGACAAAAACAGGTACAGGCAGTCACGAGAGCAGCCATAACGGCGCTCATTTCATTAGATGAAAAGGGTGTTACGTGAGGATAATTGGGGTAAGGTAAAAAAAAAAAGGCATATCAGAGTTAGACCCAGCGGGGAGTAACTCTATTATACAAAAAACTCCTCAACATAGAAGCACGAACATCACAGATACAAAACATCAGAGTCCGATGGGGAGGTGGGGTTGGGCGGGATCCTGAATCCTCCAACGGGAGCTGCCATTACGGCGCTTCACCAGCTGCAGTCGACAGGTGGGAGGGAGAAATGAGGAACAGACAGCGCATTGAGTTCCTGCAGGTGGATGACCTCGAAGCCGAAGTCACAATCTGAAGGCGGGGGGGGGGGGGGGGGGGGGGGGGGTCGGGACACAGCATCTGTCAGCATTCCTCCTTTCGTGGGGGTGAGTTGAAGGCAGCCTTGGAGGCTGCTTGGCGTCAGATAAGGATAAGCAAGACTTTGTTTAGGGCAGACAGAGATAATTTTCCTCTCTGCCTTGGAGTCTATTAAGTGGTCATTCAGGTCCACCAGTGAAGCCAATTATACGTTCTAAACATCCCCACACCGTCCGACGACCCTCTCCGGGATGACATCCATCTTGCGCACTAACACAGGCAACGCCGCGAGGACATTGTCCAGCTTACGGTTCACCTCGAGTAATGTCCCAGTCTGTGAGGTCACCGCCCGGGCGGCACATTCCGTGGGTGCGGGTCACACTCCAATCGCTCCCGTCTTCCCAAATTTCCAGAAAACCAGATATCCTCCCACTCCAATCAGAAGAAATCCAGTGATCATCAGGCAGAATATCCCCAAATCTTCCACGTCCTCGATGGAAAACTGAGAGAGGCACACGATTCGCCAGACCTCCCAAGAATCGAGTGCATATCCCGCTGCGAATGTCCCCTCGGGACAAGTGGGAGCCCCCTTCTCCGTTCTCTTCGTAGAAAAAAACTTAGCAATCGCGTTGAATGACCAGTTAATTAAGTCCATATTTCCAAAAAAGAGTAGTGATTTCAGGATAAATGCAGAGAAGTGCTCTGTAGGCAGACAGGACAAGAGCCTTGGGGAAGCAGATAAGGGAGATAAGGGAGCTAAAGAAAAAGCGCCTGTGCTCTCTGAGTGCTGGAGAAGAATCAACAAGGCTTTAGAAGTACCAGAGTCACTACCTCATGAGTACTTAACCTTGACCAACGCTTTGTTTATGTGCAGTGATGACTGCAATGGTCCCATATAAAATAATATAAGTATGTATAAACAACCAAGTAATTTAAAGTTTTCTGATTTCAGTCAAATAGGGACAGAATAGACCAAGTGGCCTCAAATAGTCCTTACGCCAATATTGATTTTAAAATGTTTAATGTTAGAATGTTTAAGTTGGTTGCAAATGGTAGCACAAATTGCTACAGCTAATGACTGTCTGTTGTAGTTCAGTAATTTTATTCATTAATATTTATGGCTATCTTTTTTTTTATCTTTAGGATGGTGAGTCCTTTGGTCAAATGGATGTTGGAATTGTGTTGGTGAATCCCGAAGATGTCTCTCCCCAACATCAGATCTTCACCCAGCAAGCCTGAAAATAGTCATTGAGGGTGAAGTTGTTGTGGAAAAGGTGACAACCCTGCCAGAAGCTGTGTCTCCTTTTCAGGCTCACATATGGATTCCACCTAAACTACCCTAAGAAAACCTCCCTTCTGTTCATTCAACATGTATTTTTTGCTTTGGGAAGCACTGAGCTGAAAAATCAACTACCTGTGTAAAACATTTTTCCAGATGCTCTATTTTTGTTTAGATGGAAAAAGGTTTGGTTTTTAGCTTATGGTTTGTACTGTTGAAGTTCAGCAAAGGCCACATTTAAATACAAAATTAATAACAATGGCCTGGAGGCCAGTGAAATTTACAGGCTGACAAAACTTTAAACTGTTACACAAGCATTCCAGTTCATTACTACGTTTAACAACTACTGTGTGCTACCGTCCTAGTATTTTTATTTTTTTGAAGGATTTCAAGTTTAAACAATCTGTACAAGGTAGCGATGCTCATTGTTATTGTGCAATTAATCAGTTTACCTGTCAAAGCACTAAGCTTGTGTTATAACCAGATTAATGATGTAAATATGAAATAACTGAGCTAGCATTTATCAAGTTGTTATGCAAGCTTGTTCTTTGCACAATGTTTTAAAATTTCCAAAGAGAATTTTTGTAAACCCATTTTAAAGGGTTAAATGCAGAATTGTTTAGACAAAGCACGTTACCGGCTTTATAACAAATGTTTAACATGGTGTTTAACATGTTGCTGTAGCACAATTTTTTTTTCAATAAAGTTTTGGAAAATAATTACTTATTGTCAATTATTGTGTAATTTTGGAAAAATAGAAAAGATTGATTACAATATATATTTAATAATTCTAACTAGTATACACCAAAATAAATACTAATAAACATGAGCAATAGTTACATATAAACGAGAAATGATTACATATATAAATGAGTAATGGTTAGGGCAATTACTAGTGCTAAGCACTGCTAAGCACTTAAACAACTTAAACAACTAGTGAACATTAGATTCAAAACCTTGAGTTTTTTAGTAATGGATTCTCTTGGACACAAGACTAGGTAAACGGAGATTGATTTTTTTGGTTTTTGATTTTGTAAAAACTAGACATCCCAGTGCAATCACTTACCATAAGCGGCTTTAGTAATGATTACTAATTTGGGTTTACAGAATTCTTTCTTGGTTAAAAAAATTAAATCTCTGAAAAATAACTTAAGTCTAAACGTGTTCCGCCATGTTGTGGAGTAGCTAATGCTAATGGCTAACTTCCACTAGCAGAGACACACACTACTCTCTCCTGGCTACTACCGTATTTTCCAGACTATAAGTTGCACTTTTTTCATAGTCTGGCCGGTCCTGCGACTTATATACCAAATTATGTATACTGCGCTGCTGCGGACCAGCTCTGGACCAGGAATAAGCTCCTCTGCCCCACCATCACCGGCTGGAGCCTGTGGCGAGCTGCTGCCGGTCAGGCGGCTCCTACCCAGGAATGAGCTCCCCTGTCCCGCTGGGAGGGTTTCAAACACTGCCATCACCTGCTGCAGCCTGAGGCGGGGTGCTGCGGGCCGGCTCCGGCCCAGGAATGAGCTCTCCCCGCCCGCTGGGAGGGTTTGAAACACCGTGTCACTTTGAGAGCAGGAGGTGGTTAGGACCCAAGATGCAGAACACCAGATGACACGAGGCAGGAGCGATTGTAAAAATAAAAATTCCTTTTATTAGGATGGGGGAACAAAAGTAGAATCGAAAAGGAGCAGGAAGCCAAGCCTAATATCGAAAACATTGACAAAACCAAAAGCTCACTTTCTGAGCAGAAACCTAGAGACCTAGTGGGGAACAACACAGTGCTGACACACGACAATGGACCGACAAACACTGAGAGACACAGACAGGGTTACATACACAGGGCTGGGTGATAGGAGACGAGGAGCAGGTGCGTGGGGAGGTGAAACTAATGAACTGAGGGAAGAAGCAGAAATAAGCAGGGGAGAAAACCATATCTAAATCCTAAACCAAAGCTACTAAAATAACCCAAACTTTTAAACACTGTAGAAACAAAGACACAGGGGAATCTAATAATAAGTAAACGAATGATCCAAAGTGAGGAAGGGAACACACACACTAAAGAACTGAAATCCTAAACCTATAGAAAACTACAGTGGAGAGACTAGGAGAACATGAGGGGAACCTGGAGGGGGCTGGGGACCACAGGGACGCAGAACACGACACACTGCCATGCTCTGCTGGAGACCATGGCGCGCTGCTGCGCCCTGGTTGTTTATTCTGTTATTGTTACCGGTACTTGTCTTGCAATGTGGAATGTTTGCTCTCAGCTTTTGTAAGAAAAACAATAAAATTTCCCCCCAAAATGCAACTTATAGTCCAGTGCGACTTATATGTTTTTTCTTCTTCATTATATGTTTTATGGCTGGTGCGACGTATACTCCGGAAAATACGGTAAATCAGTAAAACCTTGTGGTGTCTTGAGCTTAGGTGGTGAATTCCTTGAACACTAAATTACCCAGTGATGAAGAAGAAACTGGCTCTATCCCACTAGATTGTTTTCCCATCTATTTCCTTTCTGCGGCTAATGCAGGCTATAGGGCTTGTATTTCTAGTAATTGATAATAAACAAGTGTAGCAACATGGTTTCATTCTCAGAAAACAAAACTTTCAAACCAGACAATAAAATTCCTTGTAACTTCATTCTTTCCCCAAACCAGAACACTGATTTGTTTGGTTTTCTTTGCAGAAAGACGTTAAAACTTTAAAAGACATGTTCTTTGCCAAACCAGACTCACGGTAAATTAGTGTAAGAAAGAGAAGAAGGAAATATTTAGTTTTGCACAGTTCAAGAAATCACTAAAATGTTAAAGATGATGCATTCCTTGAATGGATATAGCCACCACTTTCCATGCAAAAGGTTTAACTATGACAAATACGTTGAAAAAGGATGCAGACGTGTTGGTTCATTTATTCCTTTGCATTTGTCTGTGAATGTGCTGTGGCTCTAACTTGCAAAAGAAAACAGGATCAAAACGTTGTCCACACGAGGATCATCTGTCAAAGTTACCATGTAAAAACATCATCCAAAGTCGTCGTCGTCGTCTTCCTCCGCTTATCTGGGTCCCGGTCGCGGGGGCAGCATCCCAACTAGGGAGCTCCAGACCGTCCTCTCCCCGGCCACCTCCACCAGCTCCTCCGGCAGGACCCCAAGGCGTTCCCGGACCAGATTGGAGATGTAACCTCTCCAACGTGTCCTGGGTCGACCCGGGGGCCTCCTGCTGGCAGGACATGCCCGAAACACCTCCCCGGGAAAGCGTCCAGGAGGCATCCTGACCAGATGCCCAAACCACCTCAACTGGCTCCTTTCGATCCGGAGGAGCAGCGGTTCTACTCCAAGTCCCTCCCGAATGTCCGAGCTCCTCACCCTATCTCTAAGGCTGAGCCCGGCCACCCTACGGAGGAAACTCATTTTGGCCGCTTGTATCCGCAATGTCGATCTCCCGATCCCTCCTACCCTCACTCGTGAACAAGACCCCAAGATACTTAAACTCCTCCACTTGAGGTAGGACCTCTCCCCTGACCCTTAGTTGGCAAGCCACCCTTTTCCGGTCGAGAACCATGGTCTCAGATTTGGAGGTGCTGATCCTCATCCCAGCCGCTTCACACTCAGCCGCGAACCTACCTAGCAAGAGCTGAAGGTCAGAGCTGGATGACGCTAGGAGGACCACATCATCCGCAAAAAGCAGAGACGAGATTCTCCCGCCACCAAACTCGACACACTCCACACCACGGCTGCACCTAGAAATTCTGTCTATAAAGGTAATGAACAGAACCGGTGACAAAGGGCAGCCCTGGTGGAGTCCAACCCTCACCGGGAACAGGTCCGACTTACTACCGGCTATGCGGACCAAACTCACACTCCTCTGGTAAAGGGACTGAATGGCCCTTAACAGAAAGCCACCCACCCCATACTCCTGGAGCGTCCCCCACAGGGTGCCCCTGGGGACACGATCATAAGCTTTCTCCAAATCCACAAAACACATGTGGATTGGTTGGGCAAACTCCCATGCCCCCTCCATCACCCTTGCAAGGGTATAGAGCTGGTCCACATTTCCATGGCCAGGACGAAAACCACATTGCTCCTCCTCATCATCCAAAGCAAAGATGCTTATTTATGTTCAGATGTTTTATCACTGCACTATGTTTCTGCATGTTGTTAAGCATGCATTTTAACCACCTGGCGTCTCATTTATCAAACATTTCATAGAATCCTTACTAAAAACGTACTTAAGCTCAGCAAAACAAATGTACTTATGCCAAGTAGGTTTGTGATCTATCAAACATGGAATACGCACAGCTGCACGCAATCTCCGCTTCATAAATCGGAAACTATCTACAAATGTTGTCAGCTGCATTTTAATCACATCCTGCCCTCACCACGCCCACTTACTGCCATAAATAGTCAATGCAAATTGTCTTTTGGATCTCATGCATTTACAAAAGCCGGCTGTTGCAGCACTCCGCCAATGACATGGCGACCGTAGATCAAGGCAGATCAAGGAAGCGCAGTTTCACAAGCAGAAGTTTAGGTGGAGAAATGAAAGGACGTGCTTTTGTAAAACAAATAAGAGAAAATCCACGGAGTGGCACAGCATTGCTGAAGCCATCAAGAAGAAGAAGAAAATATCATTTCTATAGCGCCTCTCAAGATAAAAATCACGAGGCGCTTAATACTGAGATCGGTGTCGGATATAAAAAACATGATCCAAACAGAATTCGATCCCCTTACTCCTGGGTGATAATCACACATGCTAACCAGTTAGCCAAACAGGAATCTCTCTTGTTCAAGTAGCCAGGGCACATCATCAATCGGGTCACAGTGACAGGACACACTGTCACAGACGCATGACATTCTGCCTCAATCTGTCCCCCTGCTGGTATTCTGCATTCCGTATTCTGCGCTTCAGGCTGTGTGTGCGTGTGTGCGCGCATTAGGGGTTGTATGAACTAGTCGACTAGTCGCTGTCACATGATAATGACCGACAAGATGCAGTCCTCGGAAAAGACAGCAGGTGACGAGCCCCTGCGCGTCGGGAGGCGGAGGCGATGCGCTGTGCCAGAGCGTCGGTACTGACACCCGCCGTAAAACGGACATTTAACCAAATTGTGACCTTTTCCCTCTTGCAATTTAACCTTCCCCTCACCCCCATCCTAACCTTAACCAGCTTGTGCATGCAAAGCTCTGATTGTTGACGCGCCCCAGACATCTGTGTCCTGAGCACCGCCACAGTAACATTATCAAATCAGGTGTCACCACTCAAAAACTAATTTAACACGCAATCGTTCATGTTGGCTCATTTCCTTTTATGTTTTCTGTCTATTATTTGTGCCTGATGCTTTTCGCTGCTGTGGATCAGGGAGCATCACCTGTTTTGTCCTCCGGTGATGCACCTCACTGATGCGGCCGGCAAGCAGCGCGCACTCCGCTGTTTTTGCGGTCGGTAGATCTTTTAGAACTGCAGTTCAAAGGTAACTCATGAGGTGAATATATATGAACCCAGGTAGCAGTTTTTCTTTAGGATTGAGAGGAGATGCAGGAAGATAATAAACAGACAGGACAGAAAAATAGTCAAATAAAAACAAGTTAGTTTTTGTACCTGGTGGTTGCAACAAGCGGACACCATTGAAGGTAATCCGAAGTGAGGAACAGAAAATGAAATAATTATTTTAATGTTTAGAGCAGCAGGAACTCTGAGAGGCCGCAGGCTCATCAGTGAGATTGCGGCCGCTGCGCAGGGGGAGGGGGGAGAGGGCTGAAGCAGAAACTACCGTTGTTAAAAGAAATGTGTTTAACTTTGAAAATGTGGGCGCAATTTTAATTGTCAAAAACTCCAGCGAACCAACCCCCCCCCCCGCACTGCTTCAGGTGTATAACGTCATCAGCGACTAGTCAAAGTCGACTCGATTTTCATTACTTGACTGTCAACTTAAAAACAAAAAATTAAGTCATGCAGCCCCTAGCGCACATATGTGTGTGTGTGTGTGTGTGTGTGTGTGGGGGGGGTCTTGTTCTGTGTGAACATGAAGCAGTACAATTGATAATGCTGCAGGAGTTCATCATTGTACCCTTCTCAGCAGCAGCACTGCAGGTGCTCTCCATGTCCAAAATGTGCGTAAGCAAGGTCCTTAGTCAACTTAAAGTTGCGCACATTTTTCCGCTAAGTTTTCTTTGATAAATCCCAAAGTTTGCGTGGAAAGTAGCTTACGCAGATTTCCGACCCCGTTTTGTGCGTAAGCAAGCTTGATAAATGAGGCCCCTGACTAGTTTTATGCATTTCCTGTAAAAGACGAATCCCTACCTGAAGTCAATTTGCAGAAGGGAAAAGCAGATTTTTGACAAGTAAATAGTCAGTCAAGTCAGAAGCTAACCCTAAAAACTACTATTCCTAAAAAAGGCAAACATTCTTAAGAAAAAGTACAATATCATGCTTGAAAAATTAGTTTTTTAATTGTCCTCATCAAAGTGTGGCAAAGGTGAATTTGTATAATGGTAAAACGTAGACACCCCACCTCCAATATTTTATGTTATTTTATGAATGATTTATGAGTCATAGCTAAATTAGTAAGTCTTTATTTTCACTCTGACGAATCTAGAAGCTAATGACAGTTTGACATGTTTCTTTAGTGCCACCAGATGGTGTTTAGTGGTGTTGAGGAGAGCGATTAAGGCTGTGGTGGAGAGCAGTAGGATATCACCATCAGGAAAGTGTGTTAGTAAAATGAATAATGTAGCTCAATAAGTTTCCTTTAAATATATGTAATAGGCTTTGGGGTTGAGTAGTGACACAGTACTGTTGCCTTGCAGCAAGAAGGTTGCAGGTTTGATTCCCAGCTGCAGATGATCTGTGTGGAGTTGGCACACAGATTGTGTTTGGGGGGCAGCAGTAGTTGAGCGGGTTGTCCAGTAATTGGAAGGTTGCAGGTTCGATCCCTGCTCCGGACAGAGAATTCCACTGTTGTGTCCTTGGGCAAGACACCCAACCCACCCTGCCTGCTGGTGGCGGTCAGAGGGACCAGCGGCGCCCACGCTCGGCCAGCACGCCCCAGGGCAGCCGTGGACATACTGCAGCTCATCACCATCAGTGTGTGAATGTGAATGTGAATGGATGAAAGATACACTGTAGTGTAAAGCGCTTTGGAGTTCTTACTCTGAGAGGCGCTATACAATTATTTATCATTTTTCTAATGAAGTGTATGTTGCATCAACACCGTTTACTCTGTAAAATGCATACCCTGTCCACCCATACGTCTCCATGTGTCCTCACACGTGTGTAATGTGCGCTGAGGTCACTGCCACAAGCCTCTGTCAGGGTAGTGATGACAGCTGAAAATAAACTCAGCTCCTTTTGGCTCGACCTCCACACACACCGACACACAGGGGAGTCCTGCCAGTCAGCTGTTGTGTTGTGGTCAGGTGTTAAGCCCTGTGGTCCAGGAGAGGGGATGAAGGGGATATATTAGTAATTTGCTGCAATACCCAACAGAGAAGCGTCCTTTAATTCATCCTCAGCTTTTGATAAACTATCGAATCAACAGTCTGTCAAGTCAATACATGTTTATTATGGAAGACACCAACCTCTGGCCAGGTTACACTGGCTGTGAAGCACCAGTGATGGGAATAACGCCGTTTAAAATAACGGCGTTCTTTTATTGGGTAACGGAATAATCAAATTAATAAATTTTCCCACTGTTGCAACGCCGTTCCTGGGGACGGAAGGTTGTGCTTTTCGAACGTTGAGCAACAGTGTGACCCCTTCTTTCCACCGGAGCCGTCAGCAGCACGTTACTGCAGCAGCACGTCATAGCTGCTGATAGGAACCGCTGTGGTCAACAGAACCTTTTCCACCGGAGCCGTCAGCAGCCATCAGCAGCGCGAGTCGGCCGCGTCTCAGGAGCAGCATGTTGCGGCCTTTAGGTGCCGGTGTCGGTACAGGATCTGCTCGGGTGCAGGATCGGCTCGGGGTCCTTCGACTGCCGATGACGTCAAAGTACGGCAAACCCACTCAGACAAAATACACCACACATCTTTATACTGTTGGAAAGAATTTAGCAGTTTCGTTATAAAAATAATGTTTCTTACGACGTAAGTTTGTATTTATAATGGTTTTTGTAAAATAAAACACTATATTGAATTCATAATGTTGAACTCCTCTTTGAGCACATCCCTTGAAGGATCATAGGTATTAGCAACACCTTTGAAATTGTATTTGCAGGAAAGAAGCGTGTCCCGTTTATTGAAGTATTTTGTGTTTAGTTTTTGATGCCTTGTCCATGCGTAGTTCAGTTACGCTCATAGCTGCTAGCCAAAACTCTGGAGTTAAAACTTTTCTGGCTTTACTAAAATACCTGTCTGTACTTCATTGATTGGTTGTAGTTTTACTTTCTTTTAGACTCCAAATGTAATCATTTGGCACATTTCTAATTCATAATTTGTAAGAATGTAATCGGTGATGTTAGCATTAGCATTCCTATGGGTTTTTCCATGTATATTAGCATTGCGCTAACCACTCGCTGCCAAATTGCAGCCTTTTGGGCTCGACACACGGGAAGCGACATCACCTCTCCTCCATTCATTTTCAATGAGACATGCGCGACAAAGCGATAATCGCGGGTCTCCCTCCTACTAAGCGAAACGCGAAAAACGTGCGTGTGAAATTTTGCGCTCGTGCACGTGTCGTGCACAGGCGACCCAGCGATGCAATCCCAGAAAGTTGAAACATTTTCAACTTTTCATCGCTGTCACTCGGGCGAGGACCAATCAACGGAGGTTTCATCCACTGACCAATGAGCGGACAGGATGCTCCGTACACCTCCAAGCAAACATGAAGGAGAAGTTGATTATTATTATGTTTTATATAGTAAAATCAGAAGTAAGATTTCACATAACTCTAGCAGCACCTTGTGAAACATCATATCTACCGCTTTATTAACTCTGAACCGCTTAAATAACCTTAATTCCCTCCAACCTGACACAGCCAAACAAAACAATGGAAGTTTCGATTTCGCCATGGAACAGAATGCGTAGACGGCTTTGCCGCTGGCTGCGGATCGCCTCCCGTGTGTCAGGTAATAAAAGCGACAGCGACAAATTTTGCTGATCACGGTCATTTGTCGCCTCCCGTGTGTCAAGCCCCTTTGTGATTAGAAAATCTCCTTTTGTCACATCGCAATTTAATTGCACATGCAATTAATCGTTCAGCCCTAATATACATGCAGCTCTATGCTAAAAGTGTATTTTCAAAGAGGCAATGATGGATTTCTTTGTAAAAGTTGTCCATCTTTCCAACAGAAAAACTTGCCTGGACCAACATAACATGATAACAATGTAACGTGATTACGTAACTTTCGTAAGGTTCATGTTCAGCCAATCATACTTTGACGTCATCGGTAGTCGAAGGACCCCGAGCCGATCTTGCACCCGAGCAGATCCTGCACCGACACCGGTTCGATTTTCTACGCGCGACGCCTCTGAAACGGGTCAAGTTCAGCATTTTTGGGGAAGGAAAGACAGGAAATTGGATGCGAAAACGAAGCGAAGCTCCTGAGATTTTCAGAATAAAGAAACATACTGCCTTCCGGTTGCTTTACTTTAAAAACAAAAGTTACTAACTGTGCGGCCCCGTGAGAAGTTATCACCTAGCTAGCGGTATCCTTTGTTTTTCAGGTCCGTATATGCGATTATAAAACGGACAGAACATAAAACACAAACCTTTTTGGAGCCATGTTGTAGTTTTCTCCTGCTTGTTGTTATGTTTACTGACGAAGTCACTCGTGTGACTTCGTGCTCTGTCAGTGACAGCTGCTCCCCTGCTGCTTCACATCTCGTGGGAAGGGCCAAGCAGCAGCTTACGCGAGCAAGACGTGCTGCTGCAGTAACGTGCTGCTGACGGCTCCGGTGGAAAGAAGGGGTGAGGCTTTCTGACCGCCACACTTCAGCTGCAGCCAGGGAGAGAGAGGTGTCGGCAACGCACTTAAAACACGATGATTGGCCGGATGGGTGGAGACCCTCAGTGCTCTCACTGTCACCGCCTGCTGTAGACCCAACAGAGCAGTGATGGGAATAACGCTGTTTAAAATAACCGTGTTACTAAAAAGATATATTTTTCAGTAACGAGCAAACTAATTAATTACGTCTTCTTTTATCAAAACGTTGTTTCTGTTACAGATAAGAAAATGCGTGCGTTAAGCAGCATGGTGTGTTGAAGCTGTCATCAGCTGATCAGGAACTAAAGAGGTAGATGTTTTCATCCAAGCGAATCATGGCCATGAAGAACGAGCAAGACGTGGTGAAAATCTACGGCTGCAGGTGTGGATCTGCAGCCGTGCCCTTCTTAGCGTGACAGCGAGACGTCCTGAAGGTCCGCTCACCTGTTTACCGCTCAGACATCCTGATCTTCTACCTTCCTAGATCATCCAGCTGTAACCTGTTTCTGATCATGTCTTTAGTCCCGCTGTAACACTGATGCATCAGTCTCAGACGTCATGGAGCTCAGGTGATATTAGAACCTGTGTGTGTTTACCACCCAGCTTCAGCTCTTCTGTGGTTGGGTCTGACCCACGTTAGTAAATGTAAGTCCTCCATCAGGCTTGTGCCTCTTCTAGTGTAATTTTAAAGGATATTTATTTATTTATGTAACCATTACTAGATTCCCAGCAACAGAAATGCTACTTAAAACACACAATTATGTGAAGCTGGGAAAATTAAAATACTGTGCAAAATTACATTCATTTCTGTAATTTAACTAGACAGAGACCATTTAAAGGCTCGGGAAACTTTACAGGTGTTTCTATTTGCAATTTTAAATTTTAGCTGATTGGGGTCTTGTTAAATATCACACAGTGACCTTTTTATAGTCTAGATAAGTGTATTGTTCCTGTTAGTAGTTCCTCCTGTTAAGTGCTTATTTATTTAAATTATTCAGGTTTGTAAAAAACATTTTGACATACATTTTATTATGTTCCAGTCATTATTCATTTATATATATATATATATATATATATATATATATATATATATATATATATATATATATATTAGTCATTTATATTTCACCACTGTAGTCATTTATAGTAAATTAAGTAAGTTCAATTAACCCATTTTTCTTGCATTCTTTAATGAAAAAAGTAACTAAGTAGTTATTTTTCTTGGTAATTGGTTACTTTTATAATCTCGTAACTCAGTTAGTAACTGAGTTACTTTTTTGACAAAGTAATTAGTAAATATAACTAATTACTTTTTAAAAGTAACTTTCCCAACACAGAAGCACACACTTCGGGGGCATCAAGCACCAAATCTGGAAAAATCTTCATTTCTTAGAATTTTCTTTTTGATCCAAGGAATCAGGTTCATTTTCTTCTAGAATGCAATTCACCATGTGTGACATAATTCTAAATTATTGTCTTCAATTGTAACGTATGAGTCATTGTTATTGTTTAGAGTAAATTCAGAATAAATCTCTTTTTTTAATGCAGGTCAGAATGTGGATTCAGATTCTTGCCAAGTAGCAGTTAGGTCAGTGTTGTGCTTAGGTTTCACATTTGTCTTTCAGAAGTTGGCGGAGAACAAAATCAAAGCAACAGCAGCAAAAATAACACACAATTTACCGTAAGCATCAAATAAGTACACAATCACAGACAAAATTACAAAACAGATATTATCATTAGAGCATTTTACACAGAGCAGAAATAAAAGTTTGTTTTTTTTAAAAGGGATACTTAGCAATTTTTTCATATTTTTAAAGACTTTTCTCGAGTCAGTGTGTGCTAAAATGACCCTTTACGGAGTTAATGAAGCGTCACCCAGCCCCTACCGCCCCCTGTGGCCAGAACATCCCACTTCTGTTTCAAAACACGTTGGCTCCTTTTCTGCCTGCGACTGGCCGGTGAACGAGGCAAGTGTGGAGAGAGGGGAGTAAATCAGGAAAGGAACATTACGCTCATGAAAACGGCGCACCACAACAACGCCATTAGCTGTAAACACTAGCTGTCTGATGAGCTGTTTTATTAGTACACAAGCACCGCCTATGCCATACTCGGCCGGCGTGTGTTGTTAAGTAAATGATTCATACCTTGTGCACTTTTATACTGAAGGCAAACCGGAAGTTCCTCAATAATTTGACTTCCATTTGCCAACGACGTGCTCGCATGCTAATGGAGGAAGCTAAAGTATCACCGTCAACTCCGGCAGACGTTTAAACTCCAGCAGACGTTTAAGCGTGTTAAAGCTTAAGGTAGGCAACACACCGCTGGTATAAAAAAGGCGAACGGCGAGATTTCACAGTTGTCTCTGGTAATCTGTGAACATTTGTCCAAGTCTAGAGAAAACGGGCCTAGAAGTACGAAGCGTTGCGGAAGCAAGCATGCATGAACTCAGCGTTCGATTTTAATGTTGACATGTAGACTATTGATTGCAAAACATCGATGATTCGGGATTATGCAAAATGTGTTTGCAGAGGTCTTAACGGCTTCTTTTGTGTGACGTAGTTGGTGGTCTAGATTACTGGTGGCCTGTCCTGGTCCTCCAGGCCCACCATCCTACACATTCAAGAAGTTTTCTCTCATAGATGCAACACATTTAAATCTGCTGGTGATAATAGGTTTCTGTTGAGCTTCATGGCCCGCTGAACTGGTGATTTTAAGTGTTTAATCAGGTGTGTTGGAGCAGGGAGTGACCTGCAATGTGCTGGGTGGACCAGAGCTGAACACATTTGGCCTAGATACAGAAACTGTGGGGCTTTTATAGTTGCTGCGCGGAGATTTAAGCGCGGAGCTCATTTTTCTTTCCCCCGCAAACTGAGCTGCTCGGTCGTGTTTCCTGTCGAGATGAGGATGCATCCACCGCCACCGTCTACGGCGAGCACCAGGAGTTCATCTGACCATTTGCTGCCACCCGATGGTTGATTCCTGCAGGCCGAGAATTGGAGTTCCCCGACTTCATCCATTCCAACAGAAAGACCTGGACTAAGACGAGATGATCAATTTCCTGCACTTTTATTATGTAACTAAACGTCTCCAGTGAATTTATGTTTGTGTGACTTCATTATTTGGTGATGTAGTGAGGCCTCATGTTGTTTAACTTCAAAAACGTGTTATTGTTAGTTTACATGGTTCACCACTGTGATTAAATGAAATTGTTTTTTTGCTCGTGTTGCCTCTTCTGCGAGGATACAAGAGTCCTGGATGCTCCTCCTCCATCAGGGGTGTAACTGAGGAGACGAGAAGTCCACATACCGAAGGACTTATACCAGGCGTGTCCAGAGTGTGGATCGGTGATCATTTGTGCCTTCAGAGTGATTTTACATTTCTAGGATAAACTGTCTCTCCAGTAAGCTGTTGATGTAGAGTTGTCATTTCTGGCAGTTTTGTGTTCACATTTTTACTTATGTCTAATATGGGCCCAGTTTTAGGAGTATAATTGAAAAAAACCTAAATCAAACACTTATTTGCTCGTTAAAACAATAGTGTTTTTCTGGCCCGTGAGAACTATTACACTGAACAAAAATATAAATGCAACACTTTTGTTTTGCTCCCATTTTTCATGAGCTGAACTCAAACATCTGATTTGACAGCATCAATAATGTTCAGGTGTGACTTAGATGGCCCACAATAAAAGGCCACCCTGAAATGTGCAGTTTAATCAAACAGCACAATGTCACAGATGTCACAACCTTTGACTGAGCATGCAGTTGGCATGCTGACTGCAAGAATGTCTACCAGAGCTGTTGCCCGTGAAATGAATAATCTTTTCTCTACCATAAGCCTTCTTTGAGACTTTGGCAGTACATCCAACTGGCCTCACAACCACAGACTACATGTGACCACACCGGCCAGGACCTGAGCATGTTCACCTCAAGGGTCGCCTGAGACCAGCCACCCAGACAGCTGCAGCAACAATGCTTAACTGGGGAATTTCTGCACAAACTGTCAGAGACCGTCTCAGGGAAACTCATCGTCCTGTCTAATCAGCCTCCAGATATGCTCCACCTGTGAGGTGGGATGGATTACCTTGGTAAAGGAACAGTGCTCACTAACACACATGTAAACAAATTTCAGAACAATATTTGAGTCATGGGTCTTTTGTGCATGTAGAAAAAGTGTCAGATGTTTGAGTTCAGCTCATGAAAAATGGGAGCAAAAACAAAAGTGTTGTGTTAATATTTTTGTTCAGTGTAATTTGACTAATTTAGCCTGAAAGGTTCGAACGCCTCATTTATTCTACAAGCACATTATCAGAAGGCAGAGACACCACCAGATGAGATGTTCATGGCAACCTTAAGAGAAAGAACTGCAAGATACAATATTTCTCCTGTGGGTTTGTCTACATAAACCCAATTTTTACCTTTTGCAAGATCAGTCTTGGAGATCAGAAGCCTTACCCAGCACACAACGGAACGGACTCACCAGAGACCATAATTTAACTACTTCATGATGATTACACGATTTTACATGATCGGTTTATTGGGAATATGTGTGATTAATTGTAAAGCATAATCACAATTGATGGTAAATATTTAAAATGATTATTTCGGTTGCAATGTCTCGAATGAGTTAAATGGTCAAGCTAGACAGATTTCTCTGAGAAGAAAGAGGAAGTGCAGTTCAGATAACAGCCAACTTCAGAATAAAATCCCTTTACGAGGAGGAAGAGACTGAAAGGTGATGCAATACATGAAACCAGGTAGTGGATAGGTATTGTGGCCTGTTGAACTTGAGAAGTATTACCGTAAATCCTCTAATATTAACCTGTATTCAATTAACTGCCGGGTATCATATTTTGGCCGGTGTCTGAGTCGGTGGAGGTGAATAATGGCCGGTATTTTATTGTGGCTGGGTGGAATGTGGTAACAAGCAAGTACGGGGGGGGGGGGGGGGGGGGGGTGCGGTTGTGTCATCCGTCTCACTTTTGATTTGCCAGTGATAGACCGCGAGGGTAACTTTAACCGTGCGGAGACGACGAGGAGGCGAAAATTTGATATCAAGTTCAAAGAGAACGTGCTGATTATGCTGCAGAACACTCTGGGGAGCAGTAGGGGTTGTATGAACTAGTCACTAGTCGACTTCACCGCTCTATAGTGACTTTTTATGCCTGTCATCGGCTAGTCACTGTCACGTAATAATGACCGGCAAGATGCAGTCCTTGGAAAAGACAGCAGCCTGCTGTCAGCAGGTGACAAGCTCCTGCGCGTCGGGAGGCAACGCGCTGTGCCAGAGCGTCGGTACTGACACCCGCCGTAAAACAAACATTTAACCAAATTGTGACCTTTACCCTCTTGCAATTTAACCTTCCCCTCACCCCATCCTAAACTTAACCAGCTTGCGCATGCAAAGCTCTGATTGTTGACGCGCTCCAGACATCTGCGTCCTGAGCACGGCCACAGTAACATTATCAAATCAGGTGTCGCCACCTCAAAAACTAATTTAACACGTGATCGTTTATGTCGACTCATTTCCTTTTATGTTTTCTGTCTTTGATTTGTGCCTGATGCTTTTTGCTGCTGTGGATCGGGGCGCATCACCTGTTTTGCCCTCGGTGACGCACCTAACTGATATGGCCGGCGAGCACTCCGCTGTTTTTGCGGTCGGTAGATCTTTTAGAACTGCAGTTCAAAGGTAACTCATAAGGTGAATATATATGAACCCAGGTAGCAGTTTTTCTTTAGGACTGAGAGGAGATGCAAGAAGATAATAAACAGACAGGGCAGAAAAATAGTCAAATAAAAACAAGTTAGTTTTTGTACCTGGTGGTTGCAACAAACAGACACCATTGAAGGTAATCAGAAGTGAGGAACAGAAAATGAAATAATTATTATAATGTTTAGAGCAGCAGGAACTCTGAGAGGCTGCAGGCGCATCAGTGAGTTTGTGGCCGCTGCGCAGGGGGAGGGGAGAGAGGGCTGAAGCAGAAACTACCGTTGTTAAAAGAAATGTGTTTAACTTTGAAAATGTGGGCGCAATTTTAATTGTCAAAAACTCCAGCGAACCATTAGTTCATTTTGCTCAAATAGAAATTGAGGCCTGCCTCTAATTCTGGTCCTCCTTCCAATAAAGGCCTGGAGCTTGATGAGCTTGAGTCAAATACAGGCCCGGGCCTGTATTAGAGGATTTACGGTAACTTTACTTTTCCTTGTGGAAGCTGAAAAGTTGAAGAAGATCCATTCCCAAAAGTTTGTGCACTCTTAAAGGATTAGTACTAGTTGGATTCCTACTGTAGGGACTCTGTTTTAATGACCAGGAAGGATTACACATTTCTGGACCAAAATGAATAGACCTCGCTTTCCGTTTAAGGTCAGGATCAGGATTTGTTAATTTTGCCAGTCAGTCTTTTCTAATTACCAGTTAGCTGTTGTTAAGAATCTAATACTTTCCTACTCTAGAAGACTGTAAAACGGAGTGAAGGCAGTTAAAGGCTTGGTGACCCTGCTTGCCACCAGCCTAAAAAGACATCTTGCAGGTAATATACACTGGGCCAAGGCTTTCTGAGCCTTTGGTTGGAAACCTAAAAGACTCCAGGTTACTCTGGTACCCTGTTTATTTTATTTATTTATTTATTTGAGGGATTTAACATATTTCAAAACATTACAAAAAAGTTTACACAGTGAGAATAAAAGTTTAAATAAAATATACAAACTCTAGATATGTATGAAACAGTTTCCTCTTGCTTCACAGAGACTAATCAAAGTAAAATCTAAGGTATTTGTCAAAATTGAGGTTAAGGCCTAATGTATTATTTAAATCTCAGAGCTAGTGACATCTGGCCTAGGAAACACATTTGAGAGTATATTTAAGTAAGTTTTCATAACTTGTTCTACTACATCAATTTTACATTATTACTACTCATTTTCTTGCTAGTGAAATTACATCGGCATAATACCTGTGTAACCACCAGGAAAACAAGCAAAGGTGGAAGAAGCTTCCAAATGATGGATTCACTTTTCCGTAAAGCTAAAAGTTCTGATCCCAGTCAGTAACTCCTTTCTTGTTTTTTGTTTTGTTTCCTTTAAACTTTTCAGCTTTTCTTTGCAATTGGAGCATTGCACCCCTGGTCCTGTTCCAGGGCCCCTAACAAGCCCCCTTCTAGGAGGGCTTCCAGGAAACTCTCCGCTGACAGGAGGGCCAGCTGCATCCTTTCGGTTGGCTCAACTAAAGGCTCAGTTGGCGCTAGCGCATATGAACAATGTTTTTGCTGTTGGTATCCAAGCTGCGACTTTGACGGCAAAGTCCAACACACCACAATCGCCGTTACCATCAACACCACCACCTTCTCCGACTGCTGTGGCCATCAGTCTCCTGAACCTTCTGAAAATTGCTAACAGCATGTCTCATCCCTTTGACAACCCCTTTCTTTCTGGGAAACAAAGTTCCACCCAAGGACAATATGAACTGTTTGGTGGAGAGACTGAAAGGGAACCTCGTGGGACGTCTCTTCTACCGACACCTAGGACATTTGCAGGACCTCTACCGCTACCTGGGGCATTTGCAGGATTTCTACCACAACGTGGGAGACTTCCAGTATTTCTACCGCCACCTGGGAGACTTCCAGGATTTCTACTGCCACCTGGGAGATTCCCAGGATTTCAACCGTCACCTGGGAGATTTCCAGGAGTTCCAATGAGACCTTTAGGTCTGCCAGGAAACTACAGACTAGATTGCGGTAGGATGACAGTCGATGAAGACATAGAGAGATGTTTAGACTTAAATATTGGCAGAGCTCGTGAGGAGGTGAGACTTAAATCTGCAAAGCAGAATGCCCCTGTCATCAGCAATCAAAGAGGCCAGTCTCCTTCCTCCAGCACAGGGATGTCCTCCTTGACATCCTCAGTTTCTCAAGGACTTAAACCTTACAGTGTTGACATTGACAGTAAGTCATTGAACTGGTTATCTGTTTGCAAAGGGGCTGCAGAGGATAAGTCCTCAAAAATGCATTCATCTGCTTCAACTAGCTGTATAGGCAGTGGTGGTGGTATGTTTAATACTGCTAGTGAAACAAAATGTGATGTACAGTCCATTCCAGGTTTGGCTGATTATAACGAACCCATGCCAGCCAGATGTATGTCTCCTAATGAGTCAAATCGTCCCACATATACATCTGAATCAGCTTCTAACATCCTCCTGCAGTTTGGGCTAGAAAAAGAAGATTTAGAACAACTCATCTGTTACCCTGAAAACCAGGTCACACCTGAGAACCTCCCTTTCATCTTAAGGCAAATTCGGATGAACAAGGACAAAAGAACTTCAACAGTAGATAAACCCAAACCCTACAGCGAACCACAACCCATCACAACAGTGAGTGAAATAAAAGAAATAACTCCAACAAGCTCCATAGGGACAGCACTGAACCAGGATGAAATACCATCACTTGTCCTTAAACCAAGCAAAGTGATTGACTATGGACATACTGGCAAATATACTGCAATCCCTGATGGTGAACATGGACGAGCTGCTAGCAGTACTGCCAAGGTTGATGGGGGCAGAAGTATGTTGGATACGGACAATTCAAAGAACAGCAGCCGCAGTAGAAAAGTATTGACAAAAATTACTGCAGGCATAAGTGGTTCCTTTGTTTCTTCACATGACCAGATGAGTTCAGTCACCACCTTCAGCTCAGTGAGGAGTTCCATGGCTCCATCAAGCAGTGGTCCAGCTAAAAAAATGGAGGCCCAACCATCCCAGACATCACAATCAGCTTTTGCCTCTTTTTCTGTTCCGAACAAAGACACAAATTTAAGGCATCTTGGTGCTGGAGTCCCCAAGTCTCTCCCTTTGAAACAACCAGAACCAGATCGCCAGTCATCTGCAAAACACCAACCATCCTCTAATTTATCTCATGGTGTTCACCCAAATCGTCCTGGCCTCATACTTATCGGCAGTAATGAACAGTCTCAAAATAGTAATCGGAACAAAATTGAAGTGCAAATATCAAAGGTTTCTGAACGGGTTAAAAAGCCAGCACAACAAGGACAGCAACCTTTTCAGCCAAGAGATACATCCACCTTGAAGCCGATTCCTGCGCCAGCCCAGCTGATCACAAGTTGCGCAACCAGTGTGCCAGGGCCACCCTCCAAGAAGCAGCTTGCAGCTAAGATGGGAAATCCGAAGCACGTTCCAGGGGCAACCATGATACAAGACTATGCTGCAGCAACACCCGAAAAATTTCCTCATACCTGTTGTCTTTGTTCGAAAGATTGTACTACATTGAAGGTGAGTGTAAAACCACACTTAGTTCTCATTACATTTAGGAATTTGTGTGCGTGTGTGTGTGTGTATGTGTGTGTGTGTGTGTGTGTGTGTGATTGACGTTTTAATTGATTTTCATCATAAAAATAATTTGGAATCACTGCTTGATATTGATAAAATTTCTAGTCTCATGACCTTTTGAGAGATTTATTTTAATTCTACATTTACTGGACCACCAGTACCTTTAAAAATATTCTAATAAAGAATTATTCATTTTGGATTTCAGATGTTTAAAGTTTTTGTTTAACTCTGTTTACAAATATTGATGTTCCAAACTAGGATGCCAGCTACATGTTTTTTTTTAATCATTAAGTAACCATATGCAATTTGCATTGAATATCTGTTGGAAAAATGGTCTGAATATTATGCTGCAATATAGCAAGCCTTGTCAAATATACAGTGACTTGTCTTTTTAAAACTTCTTGGAAAATTATGAAAAACTGAATTGTGGAACTGTTGCTGAAAATGGAACCATACATGTGGATTCAAATACGTGAGGAAACATCTGGACGGCTGATATTTTTCTTCTGATTACCTTTTTTTTTTATTTTTATTTTTTACGTGTTTTTCAATTTCATTTGAAAACTTTTTTCCTAATCTCTACCATAGAGGGGGTTCAAAGTAATATTTTTGTCATGTCACAATTTCATCCTGTATATCCCCTCTTATAACACACTATGACTGAGCAAAACTGTACTTTTCTCTTTTTGTGTGAAAAAAAATTGTCTGAAAGAGCAGATGTATCTGCACACAATATTTTTAGTTATACATTTTTGAAGTTTTTTATTTTTTTAAATGGAATCCATCTTCAAATCTTCAGATTTTATATCTTCCTTCCTTGTCATCTCCCTGAAATCGACTTTGGTTTTTGCCCGAGTCTCAAATTGCTCCAGGTGACCCCAGCAATCCCGGGAAGTTCGGAAGACCCACAAGACTGCAGAACCTGACAGCACAGCTTCCTGAACCTTCAAAGACATTTCCACATGACCTGTTTGTTTTTTTTACTAATGTGTTGTTATAATATACGATAAAGACATATTACCCTGATACTCGAGATGTATTTCTTAACATGCTGGTGGTTTTCCTTTTCTTTACATTTTAGATTATGCAAAGGCTTGTCTTCTTTTTTTAATTAACTAATTTTATTTTAACCCTATGGCTTGCATAAAACTATCTTGGTTTTTAATTAATGCATCAAAGTGTCAGCTGGCTGCAAGAAAAAGAATCCGAAAGAAACCTTATAGTAAGGACTTTGAAAACACTTGTTCTTTTTTTCTGATTAGGATTGGGTCGTCCACCAGAATACCCCCCTTCATCTTGAAAACTGCAAACTACTAAGATCACGGTAAGGCTTCCCGTCTTACCACTACCGAGTTCAAACATGTTTTAGAAATGTACATCTTTGAAAGGACACCAAAGGTAATACAGTGTAAATGTGTGGTGATTGGTTGAGTGTGCTACCGCTACTACCATTGCAATACAAAGAACTTGACTCCTTGTTATATTCTCTTTTCATCATCAAACAGTCGCCATCTTCAGCCGGTGTTGGCGGCGTCACTTCCACTGTTGTGACCCCATATGTTCCCACCCGTGCCCTTCGGTCAGCAGATCATCTGCTGCTTGTTGTTCCGAAGGCTCGGTACAAATCACGGGGGAAGCGTGCCTTCTCTTATTTAGCCCCAAAACTCTGGAACTCTCTGCCCTTCCGTGTGCGTCTGGCTCCCTCTGTTAGCAGTTTCAAGTCGGCCCTGATAACACACTTCTTTAGCATTGCCTTCCCTCCGTGACACTTTTCATCACAATCTAGCACCGGATTTGGGTTTTTAATTCCGTTTTTATGATTCAGTTGCTCACTTTTGGCACCTTGCACCATCTGGTATTTTATTTCGTTTTATTTGTGCCATTTGAAATGTTTTTACCATTCGTTGCATTATTTTTATAGTTAACTGTTCTCCTATTTTATTGTTTTTATTAGGAGTTTTTATCTCCGACTATTTATGCTTTGTTCTTATGAATTTTGCCTGTTCTTATTGTGTTTCTTGGTCAAGCATTTGACTTTTTTATGTACATCACTTTGGTTTGCTGCCATGCTATTTTGAAATGGTGCTTTATAAATAAATATGGTATGGTACTATTCATCTGTGTGACACCGCCAACACCAGCGAGGCTTTGAAGATGGCAACTGTGTAATGTCGACACTCAGAAGTTCAAGGTAAAAACTTTGCTACACTGTGTATTAAGCAAGAAACAACAAATGGAGAAGAACTTGTAAGCATTGTTTAATAGATAAACTGTTTTTTCAAGGGCTAAAAAAACCTGTTATTACTGAGCCATTTTACTTCTACAGTTTGCTTGGCTTGCATGCTAGTTGTCCTCAGTTGAAGTGTATAAAATGTTGATCAAGCCTTAATTTTAGCCCCTCGACTGCATAGCAACAGTAAATTTACCTGCAATGACTAATAATCAGTTTTATTATAGTAACTAGGTTTTAATACTTTAGGTTACTCCCAGTTTTGTTTGTCTTGAACAAAATTATTTTGTCAAAATACCTCATTGATTTTATTATACACATTTCATATTTTTTCTAGATACCCAAAATGGCATGGTGAGACATCAACACTGCTCAGGTAAATGTCCTGTGATGGAAAAACGACTACATCAGCTGCATGGTGAACTTTTCTTTTCATAAGCGCTTTACCACCACTGGTCACAATGCTTCAAAGTGCTGGACACGGTAAAAAAAAAAAAAGACCAAATATTAAAACAGATAAAAATTCACAATAAATATAATCAGTTTCAAAAACATATCAAATGGTAAATGTCCTGTATTTGATATAGCGCTTTCTAGAGTCCTGGACCCCGCCAAGGCACTTTACAACACGGTCACACACACACACTCACACTGGTGGGGATGAGCTACGATGTAGCCACAGCTGCCCTGGGGCGTACAGATAGGCAAGGCTGCCGAGCACTGTTGCCACTGGTCCCTCCGACCAATAAAAAAAAGGATAAAAAATGAAAGAAAAATGAGATGCGATACAGCGGCATGTCAACTAGTCCACATAGAAAACCAGGTAAATGCCCATGATTCCATCAAAGCAAAAACATAAAACACAGTTCAAATTGTCCTAAGATGGCGAGCAACCCTAGCTTTAAAGCTCCATACTGTTCTTGAGCTTCAAATCTCCAGTGGAAGTTGATTCCAATCTAGCACAGTCACAAGAGCCAGAGTAGGCAGAAAACAAACAGTAGGTGACCCTGATAATATAGATCAGCCGTTCTTTCCATAAAAAATATACGAAACGTTTCACAGTTCTCCACCTAGGCATCAAGGGAGTTACTAATGTCAGGTTCCAACACTGAATTCAAGGATTTAAACAGAACTCGGTGGTCACCTGAGGCTAAGGAGATCGTGCCAGAAAAGAAACCCTTCCTTGCATCTCTTCGTACATCATCATAGCTCTGTAATTTGGTCCGATATAACTATGAGCTTTTCTTCCATTTCTTTTCAGCCTTTCTGCAGTCGCACCTAGCAGCCCTAGCAACCTCTGATATTAACCACTTCATCCTCCTGTCGCTGAGGATCTTAGTTATATGGAGCAATCTCATTCAGAATACATGGACACAAAGAATAAACCTTCATTAGAAACGTCTCAGCACTGATTGGTTCTGAGTACAACAAGGCTAGAGATAATTGCCATAAATACTGGCCCTTTCTGGGTATTAAAAAATCTAGATTGAATAAATGGCACAGGTTTAGGCACAATACTAGCAGGCACAGTATATTCAAACATCAAAGCAGAGTGATCAAAAAAGAGGAGTTCAATTCTTTTTTAACAGTCAAGGTAGCAATTCCAAAAAGGACCAAATCCAGCATGTGCCCTTTACTGGTTGGTCCTGAGTCCCATTAAACAATATAGTCCAGAATCCCCACAAAAACACTCACAAGTGGTTTATCCAGACAGCATACATGTATATTAAAATCTCCCAAAAAAATAACCACATGATTATTTGAATGCAAAAGCCAAAAGAAGGCCAGCAAAGTCGGATATAAATGCTCCATTGATTTTAGGTGGGTGATAAACAAGAATACAAACAAGTTTTTTCCCAACGCCCAGCTTGAACAAACAGAATTCAAAAGTATCAAGAGTCGGAGGGGTCAATCGTTTACAGTTAAGAGAGTTTCTGCTCTCACGAAGAAGCCCATCCTGGAACATCTCGGAACATTAATACAGGTGGTGAATTCTTTTAACCAATTTTAAATTAAAAAAAAAATTTCTACAGCTGACATGCTTTTATAATGCTCCAAGTACAGATGCCAAACCCTTGCAATCAGCATCTGCCGAGACACCTCAGACAGCCAGACATGAGAGCCCTTTCACTCGCACAGTCCTCACCATCAACACGTAGATCAGAGGAAACAAGGGAAAAATGGATTGGCCGTTCTCGCTCACGCAGTCCACACTGCCGCCATGGATCGGCCAGAAAAAGACACAGCAGTTGTTCTCGCAATCCACGCTGCCACCATGAATCAGATAGAAGAATAAGGCGTAGTAGCCCCTCTCGCTCGTCAAACCGCCACCATGCCTCTGAAAGTCACACAGAAAGACGTAGTAGCAGATCACGGTCGCCACACATCTCCCAGCAGTCTAGAAGGTTATTAGAACAGAAGTACTGCATTAGTGTTCTACTACCTTGGAACATTATATAAACTAATGAACTCCTAATTGCTTATTAAATAATTCTAACTTGTCAGAAATCAATAAAGATAAATTAAGATGTAGATGGATAAAGATGGTGACAGTCATTTAAAATGTTCCTTAACATCCTTAGGTCCCGCTCTCGCTCTACCTCGCCACGGCATGACGACTTTACCACCTCACATCATCGTTCACGTTCAAGGAGTTTTGAGAGACTTTCTTCAACAAGGAGGAGAGACAATAAACGATCCCCACTAAGGAGCCGTGAGCACCAAGCGTCCTCCAGGAGGAGTGGTGACAGACGTTCTCGTTCTATTTCCCCATGGCATGACAACCTTACCACCTCACATCATCGTTCACTTTCAAGTTCGAGTTTTGAGAGACTTTCTTCACCAAGGAGGAGAGACAATAAACGATCCCCACTAAGGAGCCGTGAGCACCAAGCGTCCTCCAGGAGGAGTGGTGACAGACGTTCTCGTTCTATTTCCCCATGGCATGACAACCTTACCACCTCACATCATCGTTCACTTTCAAGTTCAAGGAGTTTTGAGAGACTTTCTTCACCAAGGAGGAGAGACAATAAACGATCCCCACTAAGGAGCCGTGAGCACCAAGCGTCCTCCAGGAGGAGTGATGACAGACTTTCTCGTTCTATCTCCCCATGGCATGACAACCTTAACACCTCACATCATCGTTCACGTTCAAGGAGTTTTGAGAGATGTTCTTCACCAAGGAGGAGAGACAATAAACGATCCCCACTAAGGAGGAGCCGTGAGCACCGAGCGTCCTCCAGGAGGAGTGATGACAGACTTTCGCCACAAAGTCGACGCAATGCCAGGCGATCATCTGCAGATAGGGCATTGTCTCAATGCAGGAGGTCGACAAGTGCTGAAAGATTGGCAAAGAAGCTGCTGGAGACACCAGGTTGGACTTTTAATTTCTCTTAACATTTCAAGTGTTGCAAGAAATTAAAAGTGAAAAGTTTATGACGAGACAAGTATGTTTTGGTTGGAAGGGTTACAAGCGAAAACCTCTTCTCTTTCAAACGCCTAGCTTGTTAAAGCTGGATTTTGGTGAACTGCAAAACTTTTTGAACAGTCCTTTGGACAGAAGAGGCAAAAGTACAGATTTCTAAAGCTCAACATTTGGAAAAATAAAAACACATCAGCAACATCACCTCATACCAACTTTTCAGCATGGTGCTGTGGAGGGTTTAGGAAGCTTATGTGAAGTCACCCTGACAACCAAAGCTTTGAAAACGGGTCAGGTACTAAGCAATAAACCTTGTTTTTGTTCCTGCAGCTGTCCAGTCTCTGTCAAAGCAGTCTGATCTCAAGACTATGGTTAAAACCTTGGCTCCTGCTTTGCTGGCTGAGCTGAGTAAGCTGACGTCCAGCTCTCAAAAGAGTGGGACAAGTTCCTCAACAAATCCTACGGTTGGTTTCATTCATAAGGCAACTACAGCGCCTCAAAATTTCTCTTCTCATAAACCTCATGTGGATTTAACTAATGAAGATTTTGCATTCATGGTGAATATTTAATGGGACCAATTATAATATTTTTTATTTGTATTTTTCTGTTTTCACAGACTGTAGTAGAATCACCTGCAGCCAAAGTGAGGATCAGGGCAAATCACGGGACACTTTCTCAACGTCATGTGACCTCTGCCCTGAAAGAATATGGAAAAGTCACGTCTGTGGTTCTTTTCAGGTCTGGAAAAGAGGTATGTTTAGTAGGATACATTAAGAGAGTGTCTTGTATAGGATAGAAACTCAATATGATTATAACCTTTGATGAAACATGAAACAAAAGGCTTAACCCTTTAGGCGCCATAGTTTTTTCAGTAAAATATGAAATTTTTACATCACTATTTAAAGAGCTTGCAGCTTAAATCTGGTAAGAGATAGAGGAATATTGTAAATTAGAAAAATCATCTGTATGAGCCAAATTTTGTGATAGGAACAAATTCACTCACATAATTTGCATATTATGACGTCATCAGGTGGCAGCCATATTGGATTGCATCACATTTGCAGATTTGTGTTGTTTTTTTATGTTTTTGTCTTATTTTCTTAGTGTTATTGTTTATGATACATATATACATATTCCTATGTAGACCTTTATAACTATTATATATATATATATATATATATATATATATATGTATATATATATATATATATATATATATATATATATATACATACATACATACATATTACTTTATTGGTATTTTGTTATGTTTTCTGCGTATCAATCAAGAACACTGTTTTTGGAGCTTCAGTGTCATGAACACTTTTCACTCATACCTTCTTTGGTTTATTTTGTTATATATATATAATCCTCAATCTCAGGCTTTTCCACAAGCCCCATGCAGAACTGAATGGCACTGAACATTTTCATTTCTGGGACAGTTACATCGTACCAGTCATTATATCTGGAGTTAGATTTCAGTTCCTCCCTCTCTAAATACTGGTGAGCATATCGGTTAGTTTCAATTGTGATGAGGTTCCAGAATTCCTCATCCAAAAACACTGACAGAAAATCAATGTTGTCACGAACAGAACTCGGAAGACCAGTGAAGATGCCAAACACAGTAAAAATAGATAAAAAAATCTTTTATTCTTGGTTGATGTTACCCGAGGTGGGAGAGGCTGGAGACAAGAGTCGGAGACGGGCGTAGGTCGTAGTGGCAGGCAGAATACAAGGCAGGGGTCAGGAGCGAAAAACGAGGTCCGGAGGCTGAGGTCAGGCAGGGTGGATGGCTGGAAGATTTACTGGCAAAGGCTTTCAATAATCTGGCAGGGAACTGGTGGCTGACTGGTGAATATATAGCAGGGGGAGCAGGTGTGAGTGATGAGCTGAGGAGTCAGGAGCAGGTGAAGTGGATGAAGCTGATTACAGGAACAGGTGGGATGGAGTTGATTGTGGTTGCCAGGGAGACTGGGCTTGTCAGGAGCTTGGTGAGGGGACCAGGTGAGCCCCCACCCCCACCCCCTCAAGGGCGAATCCAAGATGCCCACAGGAAACCAGAGCAGGGCGGGAGGAGGGGGACCAGGAGGGAGGGCCAGAAGAGTCTGGGGGGTCGGCGACGGGAACCAGGAGCCGGGACTGCGGGAGTCTGGGGGGCCTATGATGGGGATCCAGGAGCTGGGACTGCAGGAGTCTGGGGGGCCGGCGACCAGGAACCAGGAGCCGGGACTGTGGGGGTCTGGGGGGCCTATGACAGGGAACCAGGAGCCCGGACTGCGGACGTTGGGGGATAGAGGACACTGGTGGACGAGGACTAAGAGGGGACTCTGGGCTATGAGACTGAGGGGACTCTGGGCTATGAAACTGAGGGGACAGAGGGAACTCTGAACTAATGCTAAGAGGGGACTCTGGAGACTGAGGGGACAGAGGGAACTCTGGACTAAAGCTAAGAGGGGACTCTGGAGACTGAGGGGACAGAGGGAACTCTGGACTAAAGCTAAGAGGGGACTCTGGAGACTGAGGTGACAGAGGGAACTCTGGAGACAGGGAAGTAGACTCTGGAGACTGAGGTGACAGAGGGAACTCTGGAGACAGGGACATAGATTCTGGGACTGGTGGGGACGTAGACTCTGGGACTGGTGGGGATGTAGACTCTGGGACTGGTGGAGACGGGAACTCTGGAGACAGGGACGTAGACTCTGGGACTGGTGGAGACGGGAACTTTGGAGACAGGGACATAGACTCTGTGACTGGTGGAGACGGGAACTCTGGAGACAGGGACATAGACTCTGGGACTGGTGGAGATGGGGACTCTGGAACAGGCTGGACCAAAGACAAAGCCTTGTGAAAAGGCTGGACCGGAATCTCATGGACGGGCTGGACCTGAACCTCATGGACGGGCTGGACCTGAACCTCGTGGACGGGCTGGACCGGATGCGGTGCGTCCCCTGGGACCACCGCCGGAGGAGGATGCGATGCGTCCACCGGAACCACCGCCGAAGCAGGATGCGATGCGTCCACCGGAACCACCGCCGAAGCAGGATGCGATGCGTCCACCGGAACCACCGCCGGAGCAGGATGTGGTGCGTCTTCCTGGACCACCGCCGGAGCAGGATGCGGTGCGTCCTCCGGGACCACCGCTGGAGAAGGATATGGTGCGTTCCCCGGGACCACCGCCGGAGCAGGATGCGGTGCGTCCTCCGGGACCACCGCCGGAGCAGGATGCGGTGCGTCCTCCGGGACCACCGCCGGAGCAGTATGGGGTGCGTCCTCCGGGACCACCGCCGAAGCAGGATGCGGAGCGGGCGGGTGGTTTTTGGATGGAGGTTGCTGGCGACGATTCCGGCGTCGTCGTCGGGTGGAGGGAGAGACGGCATCAACAGGGACAGGGGAAAGGGAAAGGAAACCGGATCTGATGGGAGCAGGAGAGTACTGATGCCCCAGGACAGACAGAGTGGATATGGACAAGGTGACTTGATGTCCTGGGGGTGTGAATTCGGAGCCATGAACAGGAGACGAGCAACGGCCAAAGGTCTCCTGCAGACGCCTGGCAAACTCCCAAAAGGACACCGTTCCGGACGGACGCACAGAAATATAGTCCATAGCCCACATCAGGGCGTTACCACCCAGATTAGATATCATGAATGAGACTTTTTCATGATCCGAGGAAGCCAGGTCCAAATAACGAGCACAGGCTTCGATATAAGTCCGGCAAGTCTCTGGGTCTCCACAGTATCTGTAATGGAGAGTTGGTGTAGTCCAGGATTCTGCTAGATCCATGTCGGGTCAGATGAAAAGTTGGGGAAAAACAAACAAACTCTGAAGTACTGTGTCGGCGTCGGGTCTAATTTTTTGGCCAGATTATTCTGTCACGAACAGAACTCGGAAGACCCGTGAAGACGCCAAACACAGTAAAAAAAATAGATAAAAAAATCTTTTATTCTTGGTGAAGTTACCCGAGGTGGGAGAGGCTGGAGACAGAGTCGGAGACAGGCGTAGGTCGTAGTGGCAGGCAGAATACAAGGCAGGGGTCAGGAGCGAAAAACGAGGTCCGGAGGCTGAGGTCAGGCAGGGTGGATGGCTGGAAGATTTACTGGCAAAGGCTTTCAATAATCTGGCAGGGAACTGGTGGCTGACTGGTGAATATATAGCAGGGGGAGCAGGTGTGAGTGATGAGCTGAGGAGTCAGGAGCAGGTGAAGTGGATGAAGCTGATTACAGGAACAGGTGAGATGAATGGAGTTGATTGTGGTTGCCAGGGAAACAGGGCTTGTCTGGAGCTTGGTGAGGGGACCAGGTGAGCTGAATGAAGAGGCAGAGGAGGGTGAAGGATTGGAAGTCATGACAAATGTGTTCTGAATTTGACAGATCCCTGTCTCCACAGTATCCAACTGGCTCATCAAAATGCCTGATCCACTTGGAATACTGTTCCTCTTCTCCCAAATTAGCCCAGCCATCATCATCATTATTATTGTCATTGAGACTGTGTTGGGCCACCCCCCTGCTAGCAGTGATTTTTTTTCCCGCGGCCCCTCCCCCTCCTGCTGCAATTCCCACGGTTTACACCCCTGGGGCTGAATCGATCACCAGCAGAGTTTTCACCGGCCCGATCACCACCACCACATACCACCCCCACCCCACCCCGACACGGTGGAGCGAAGGATCAGACCCAGTACGAGCTGCTGGAGCCCCCCCACCATGTCTCTTTACCCAAACACGGACATGGTGACGTGGAACATCGGACAAGGTAAGGGCTGGATGGGCTGCTTGTGTAACTGCGTCGTCGCTGACAGACTCCCTGTTGCTGCACGCTGAAGCCACGCTTTCCGTCTTGCTAGAAGACCGCAGATCATCCTCGGAAAGGAAATATTCTTCCCCCGAATCCAAATCTGCCAGTACTACACGAACAGCTTCGTCAGCACTGAACATTCCTCTCTGCATTGTTTTTTTTTCCCTCTACCACTCGCTCGCTATCACTCGATCTGACTGCTCTGACAAGCCGCGCGACTCTGCGACTGGTGGGCGGGGTTCAAGTTCTAAATACTCCAAAAGTTTGAATAGTAATACACCCACAAATGCTGCTTGGATTGAAGTTACAGGTGTCTGCCACACGGCTGTGTAACGTATTAACTGCATGAGGGCTCATGTCTGCTGCTGTGGTTTATTAAATCCAACATTGCTGCTTGTCGCAATTCTGCGACTTTGGCGCTTAAAGGGTTAAGTTTGGTTTGTTGTTAAGCAGAAGAAATTTTTACATCCTACACCTTTGTCTGTCGTTGGCTATAAAATAAACGGCTGTAAACTGTTAACATTTGATCTTTTGTTTTTGAATCCCTTGTGTGAGTAACTTGTGGTTTTTGTTTACTTTGGGCACATTTAGGCATTCATAACTTTTGAAAAAGAGAAAGACGCAAAGAAATTTAGGACTTTGGAAAGCTTTGAAATAAATGGACTGCCAGTCTCTATTTTCAAGGAACGGGTAATAGACTTTCTCTTTCTGTGTTTCCTGCTGGAAATGGCACATTTATAGTTTTTCTCTGGAGTTTTAATAACTGCATTAATCTATAACACATTTATATTCTTAGAGTGTCGTTGCCAATACGACACAGCCGGCAAAAGAGCAGAAGGCTTCGACAAAAAAGGATCACAAAGCAGCTCCACCACGGTAAGTTGTGCTTTACAGCTGAACGATCTATGGGTTTTGGACCGAAATTGCGATTTCAAACAGCACAGTCATGTGACCGTCAAAGCTGCGGTTTTAGCAGTTTTGACTGATCCAGGATCAGTTGTGTTGACCCTTTTTTACATCCAGGGTTTTCCCCTGTGTAATGGCGGTGGCAAAAGCCAGCGCGGGGGAGGGGGGTGGGGTGTACCGTCCAGAGCAGAGCCCAACTCCACAGCTGACAGAGCTGCATGTTCAGGTTATTTTCCCTGTTTTATGTTACCACACACAGCGCTGCTAGAGCCGATAATAATGGCACCGTAGGTGAGCCCGGGACAGAGAGAGAGAGAGAACGTAGTTGAGTAAGGGAGCGAGAGACTCCTCCCACATCGGTGCAGGTTCAGGCTGATTTCTAAAGCTTGGTTTATGCTTCATCAGCGTGAGTGCGGAGTCGTGCACTTTAGTTGACTTGAAAGCTCAACTTCTCTTCTTAAAATGGTTTGAATGTTTCTGACGGCACACGTTAGTTCAAACAAGCTAACGTGTCTGAATGCGTGCGTCTCTCTCATGGAACTGACGTTAGTGAGGAAGAACTATCCGACGGCTTGGAATAACGTGCTGCCAGCCTGCCTTGGTAATGCAGGGAAAACTGCATTTTTTGTTATTTAATACATTTAAACACAATTTTACTTACAGATTTCCTCCATGCAATTTTGGAGTAGAACATGTTCTTATAAAGCTCCTCTAGATAAAAATCACAAGCACAAGGTGCTTCACAAACACATTAAAACATAAAAAAAGATAATGGGAGAAAATATTAATAGCTTCAACTGTTTTTATTGTATGATTAAATAGTAAATATTAATGTGAATTATTTTTTGTACTAGATTAGAATCTAGACAATTTTTTCACTTAATCTACAGGATGGCTTGGACCTTTGCACAAAATGGTGAATTGAACCGAAATCGCAATTTTGCTAGAAAAATTGCTATTCAATCTTTTCCTGAAATCGTTCAGCCCTACTTTACATTGATGCTCAGTTTTAATGTTGCTAAGAGATATGATCTTTTTAACAGCCCTTAAAAAAATTCAGCATGTTCGTTTGATCTCTTTTAAAATAAAAATAATCATACAATTCTGAATCACAGTAATTGGAAGTAGGCAGTTTACATCATATTGAGTCTCATTCTTCTATTAGAGATTTTTGAGAAAAGTTTTTCTACATCAGGGTGACCACAATGATCTATAACCCATCACAAGTTATCAGTTTGGTGTGTGGTGTATGATTCCATTGTACAAATATCAAAATGCTTGGGCACGTCTGTCATGAGCTTAAAAGGAGCTTTTCGGCGGCATGATTACGTATTAGTAATTAGTAGTATTAGTAATGATTGGTTGATTGTAACTGTAGCATAGGAAAGGCCTTGTAATGTCAGGTCACCTGAACTGTACACTTGTCCTCAGCCTGCCTCGTCTGTGTGTCAAAGGTTAACTGTCTTCTTTCAAATCCTAAACAAATGCTGTTTGTGACCTCGCCATCTGGAGGAAAAGCCATAACATTCCTCCCTCCTTCATTATCTCTGCAGTCACAAGACTCCAGATGGAGACGAGACTTTTTATACTTTAATACAAAGAATCTTATTTTGTCTCATACAATGATTTCCTCTTTTTATTGGTTAATTACAATTACATTATATTCAATTCAAGTATATTTATATAGCGCCAAATCACGACAAGCTTCGTCTCAAGGCACTTCACATAATAAACATTCCAATACAGGTGTGTGTGTGTGTGTGTGTGTGTGTGCGTGTGTGTGCGTGCCTGCTTTGTCTTCTCGATCCCCAGTGAGTCGTGGTGGATGGCTGCTTATTCTGAGCCAGGATCCTCTGGAGGGTTATTCTTGTTAAAAGGGAGTTTTCCTCTCCACTGTCGCTGTATGCTTGCTTAGTATGAGGATTGCTGAAAAGTCACTGACACTAGTCAGTGACTCGATGCAATTTGCTAGGTTCCTTCCTTATTTAGGAAGGTTTTTTCTGATTGGCTTAATGAATTGACCTGCATAAAGTTAAAGTCCCATCAGTTGCACACACACTGATGTGTGTGCAAAATTTGTTCTCCGCATTTGACCCATCCCCTGGGGGAGCGGTGAGCTGCAGACACAGCCGCGCTTGGGAACCATTTGGTGGTTTAACCCCCAATCCAACCCCGTAATGATGAGTTTCAAGCAGGGAGGCATTGGGTCCCATTTTTTTTTTCTAAGTCTTTGGTATGACCTGACCAGGAATTGGAATGTTTATTATGTGAAGTGCCTTGAGACGACTCTTGTCGTGATTTGGCGCTATGTGAATAAACTTGAATTGAATTGAATATAATGATTGTTTTATCTAAAGTCATTTTAATAATCTTGGTTGCTTTCCAGTAATGATACATCAAAATAAGTTATTGTTGAAGTGCACAATTTCTGATCTCAAATACACCAAAAAAATCTACTTGATGATTTAAAAATAATTTTACAATGTCATGTCACATATTAATATTGGTATTTTAACAAATGTTACACTTATGAAATAACAGCCGTCTAAGAACTTTATAGCCTCCTACATTCTGTGGCTTCTGATAGGGCCAACACGAACCCTAGAAAGTATAGCACATGAACTGAAACTTAAGTTTCCTGCCTCTCTTGCAAAACACTGACCTCTTTTGAGGGATCAAGCCAGATCTTTAAATGGAACATTTTTAGCAGCATAGAATCAACGTTTTTCAAGATCAAACGACTATTTGTTTTAACTTGCAAAACAACTCAGTCGTAATACGACCCGCCAGCTTCTAGCAGACCCAGCTCGAGCGATGAAACACCAAAACGACTAGCCACATGGGAGGCACCGTTGATTTCACCACTCCACAAGTAGAAAGGTCCTGGGGGAGCTCTGTGAGCAGCGGTTGACCAACCCAAATCTAGAACTTTGACCCCTGGAGGTCAGTTGTATCGAGTGTGCTTGTTCCACAATACAGATGGTTTGCTTTAATATTTTTAACTTGTGAACATAAATTTATTTAGATGTTTTCTTTATCTATTTAGAAAATTCAGACTTTACCCTTTTTACAGTCTTTTTTTCTTTTCTTTTTTTTTTTGTTTTTGTTTTACAGGAAATCTGCAAAGCCCAACACCTCCAAAACCGCAGCTTCTAAACCCAGTTCCACTGCAAAAGTTAAACCTCCTGCATCATCTGGAGCAGCTTCTAAACCCAGTTCCACTGCAAAAGTTAAACCTCCTGTATCATCTGGAGCAACTTCTAAACCCAGTTCCACTGCAAAAGTTAAACCTCCTGTATCATCTGGAGCAGAAACCACCACAAACAAAATCTCCAAAACTAAAGTTTTGGCTTCCAAAGCAAAAAGTGCTACCAAGCAGGTGGCTAAAACTGTGAAAACAGAAATGGGCAAGAAAAAAATCTCAGTTGCCCCAAGTGATAAAAACCCTAAAAAAGACACAAAACCCAGTAAACAGAAAGAAACTCCTAAGGAACCTAAAAATGGTGCCGGTAAGTCTGCAGTGGCAACTAAGGAGACGGCCATGGCCAAAGAAAAGTCTAAACATATTAAAAAGGATAGAATTGATACTGATGGAAAAGACTCAGCTTCCAAAGTTGGAAACGATCAGCTTAAAGAAAGCATCAAAGTTGAGGTGAAGACTGGTGATGCTGAACCAGGAGCAACAGATCCCATGGAGGCCGAGAGTTCTGTTGAGTCTAAAGATCAAAATGTGACAGATAAAGCAGCCAAGAATTCACAAACTACCATCAAGGCTGAGGAAACATTGACAATTATGACATCACAAGACTTCCCTACTGCATCAACGCATTCAGAGTCCGCCGTAGAAGAGATTAGGATGGAGACAGATCCTCTGAAAGAGACAGAACAAAAGGCAAAGCCAAAGGAGATGAAACAAGAAGGTAAGTTTCAGGTCTGAAATCTAGAACTGTAGCAGTAGCAATAGATGTTGCACTGCAGGTCGGTCCAGCCACGCTCCATTGTAGCTTCAGCAGGTCTGCCACTGTCTTGGTTAAGTTTAGGCAGGGCCAATCACAGCACTCAGTGTTTCTATAGAGACAATGGGCGGGCTTAGCGCCAGAGCGGCGATGTTGAAAAACTACGAAGATGGCGTTCGCTCAGGATTGGCGTTTGAAACAGCTTTAGCATCAACTTTAGACATGAGCAGATAGAGGTGCTTAAGTCCTTCATTTTGAAAAACGATGTATTGGCTTCTCCTTTGACGATGAATAACACTCTGCCCAATTGACTGATTTCTGTAGTGATGAATACGTTGAATCACGTTTTTTTGCGCTGATGGGTTCTAGCGCTGACCAGTTGCATGCAGAGACAGTCTGAAAGACAACAGTAGATTCCTTTAAAAGACTGGGTTCTGTTGATGTCTCATGGTCAGATAATATATTTACATTTATAGGATGGCTTGGAAAAGTACATTTCTGGAACAATATCATCTCAGTGGAAGTGATCAGGGAGAAAATTCCAAAATGCATGCATTTATTTTCTCCCTAAAGTTCAAGCTCCTGAAGAAAGAGCTTGTCACAAGCCAGCACCAGAACAAGTCAGCAACAATTCTGCTGGGTCACCTGAAGCAGCTTCGTCCAAACCTAAGCCGGCCGATGAAGCAGAAAGTCACCAGCAGGCATCCACCGCCGGGTTGTGTGATGGTACCGCATCAGAGGTCGAAGAGAAGATGGAGAACCACCAGCAACCAGAAGAAACTGGTAAGAATTGAAAGAAGCCTAATTTATGCAGTTTTTGTTTCATTGTGTTTATTTATTTTTTTACCTTTTGCAGGTTTTGTCCAAATGCAAACAGAAACAACATCCACAGTAAGTTTTCACAAACAACCTGAATACATAATGTTTATGATGAGTCCTTTAAGCTTAAGAGAACACTAAGTACATTGGCGTCACCACAAAACAGTGTTACTATTTGTTAGCATGTGTACAGAACCGAGTAATTTAAATCATAAATTAATAAAACATAATTAAAGCCATAATCTGGGGCCAAGTTTGGGTGGTTGTTTTGTTTTTACTTTGGTCTTTTTTGCAACTTAAACTTTGTTTACTATTTAGTTCAGTCTGCTTCTGTTGCATTTCCAAATAATGAGGAACAACCTCCTCCACAGGACGGAACCTCTGTTCCTCCAGTATCCTCAGCTGGATCCACAGCTTCAGTCACCGATGCCGTAGAGTCAGAGACAGCGTCAGCAGAGATTCCTCACATTACTGAGGACATTTTCAAGGCCTTCACCTTTGTGCTTCGTCAGCACAAACAAAAAAAGGAAAGCAGGATGCACCAAGAGGAGAAAGAGGTGACACTGCTCATCTAGAGTATTTATTTGAAATCACGTAGAGATGTTGAGCACAATTCCAGTTTATGGAATAATTTCAAATAAGCTAACAGTACACATTTGTTCCTCTAGAGCACCACGATAAGCAAGACACCCTTTGAAAATGCAAAGGAGGAAAACTCACAAAACGTACAGGTAAATGTCTGCTTATTGTGTGTAATTTATTTAAAACACTTAAGAGATGGGGGGGGGGGGGGGGGGTCCAATTATTCACATTTTGTTTGCTGAAAGTAGTTTTGTGTTAGTTGCCATCAGTAAAAAACCTGATGTTGTTTTTTTTTTCATTCTGACACAGGAGGATATTAACGATGTTGACACTTCTTCAGAAGTTGTTGATGAGAACAATTTTAACTTTGATGACTTGGTGACTGTTGATGAAATTGGTGAAGACCCAAAAGATACAGCATATGATAGCTGTTCCTCATCTAAGCCAACTTCTCCAAAGAAAATAGAGAGACAAATCTCAAAAGTCACATCTCCTGCCAAAAAGACCATGCCAGAATCTTCAAAAAGTTGCAAGAGCTCAACTTCAGCCTCATCATCTCCTACTACCACAAGCTCCTCCTCCTCAAAGTCAGTTAAAACCTGTGTTTCGCCTGTTAAAAAAGCTCAGCAGAGCAAAACGTCTGCCGCTGGAGGATCAAACACTTCACCCCGAAATCAAAGTACTCATTCATCAGCAACAGTGGTTGAAACATCTGTGGAAACTTGTCAGCTGCATAAAAAGGAAGATAAGCCCGCAGAGGGTGCAGTGGTAGAGTTTGACCACAGGGTGTCAGCAAAGGGCAGTGCTGCAAAAACAGTCGAGTCAGAGTCAAAAATGGAAACCTCAGAGCTGGATACACCCGAACAGGAAGAGAGGTTAGAACCAACCCACGAATCCCAGAAGCCAAAGATGGAATCTAAGGCAGAAATACCCGAAGAGGTGAAGATGAGCAAAGAAAATGAGATGCACATAGAGGAAGATAGCAAAAGTACTGAGGACTCTGAGAACTTCAAGATAATTGATTCACTCGAGGAGCCGACTGATGATCAGATAATTACAAAAGACAAAGATAGCATCACTGAAACACAGGAACTTAACCTCAAGGAAGACCAGATCTCTCATCAGGAATGTCCTCCGGTTTCAGATGGTGCTGATAATGACAAAGTAAGTCAAGAGGCGTGCAGTGAAATGGAAACAGATCCATCTATCCAAGAGGAAGACACTTTTAACAACCAGGCAGCTACCCCTGACAACGATGAAGTTTCCATGGTGACAGAGGTTAAAACTAAAGTAGCCCACCACTCTGACAAAGCGCTGGTTGAAGCTGAAGCTCATAAAACATTGGATTCAGATACTAACCAAACTCTGAGTGCAGGAGCTGGACACACTGGAAAACAAAAAGAAGAAATCTTTTCAGAAGAATTGTGGCATACCTGTTTGAATTCTGAACAAATGTGTGAAGATAACCCTCATCTTGGAAGCAGTGATGACAAAGACACCCAATCAAAAGTCTCTGATAATTCAGCTGGTGATCAGACCACGACAAAGGGTAAAGGCCAGATAGTAGAAGGTCCCAGTGGTGAAACATCTCCAATAGAGGAGGACAATGTTGTTTATCAAGTAATTGATTCTGTGGAAGATCAGCTAACAACAGAAACTGAACCGGAGACTGACAAGGAAAAGCAAACAAAAAAAGGCAGTGAAACAAGTTCAAGAGATGATCGACCAACCAGGAGCTCAAGAAGTAAAACATCTAAAAGTGAAGATAAAGATAAAACACAGAAACAAATCACCCCAGGTAGAAAATACGGGACTAAAGTGAAGGGCAATGTGACAGAAAAAGAAGAAAAGATGGATGAAGGTACTGAGGAGATGGAGTTTGAGATATTGGACTCTATTGAAGATGAATCTGTTCAGGAGGCTCCCACCACAAAAGGTTCTGGTAGAAGACAGTCTTCTAGAAGACATAAAGAGGCTGATAAATCAGAACAGATGGTATTCAAAATTCTGGACTCTGTAGGGGAAGAAAATGACTCTGAAAAGCCAATTGGGACCAGATCTACCAGAGTAAGAAAAGGGAAAACAACTGAGAAATCTAGTGAAACTGAGGAATCCAAGAAAGAGAAGACCCCAACAAGGAGACGGCTAACACGAGCAAGAGACTCACGTGAAAGAGACAGAGGCACAAGTCCCAAAACAAATGTTCCTCAGAAAAGAAACACACCAACAAATAAGAGCAACTCTGTTAGAGACGAAAGCAAGGAGGAGATGACTTTTGAAATAATAGATGCTGTTGAGGAAGAAGCTGAACATAAACCACCAACAACAAAATCAAGAAGAGGACGGCCAAAGAAAGACGTTAAACCATCTAAAGAACAAACCGCAGCTTCAAAGAAGGTGCATTTGCCCTCTGAATTTGCAGAAGACACAGAAGCTACAACATTTCAGATTCTTGACTCTATTGAGGATGAGACGATTGATGAACAAGCTACCACAGACCAGACCAAGAAGACTTTCTTAGGAACGTCAACAAGTTCCAAAAATGATGACAGGACAACAAAGAAAAGGACAAGATCATCTAAAAGAAAGGAGGAAGATGAGCCTGTATACCAGATTGTAGATTCTCTAGAAGATTATCCATCTCAAGAGGAGCAGGTAACAGAGACGTCCATTGTGCAGAAGGAAAAGAGGGGGGCAAAAGACAAAAGGGCTGCAAATGTTGACTCAGTACCACCTTTAGTTGTAGAAACATCCAAAGCAGCTCCAGTGAAGCATGAGAGTCTGCTTCAAGAGGTTGGACAATGTCCAACAGGAAGTACACCAGACAAAGATCTTGAGAAACAAGAGGAGTCTGACTCTGCAAAATCACAGAAGACATCTCAAAAATCACCCAAGAAAAAAGATGAAACTTCTTCCGCAAATGCGGTCGTAAGCTTGGATGAAGTCAGCGATGAGGAAGATGATTACCCCGATGATACAATCGAGAAAGAAAAAATCATTAAAATCCAAGCAGCTTTCAAAGAAAGAGAAGATGAGCAGAAGGAGAAAAAGACCGGCGAGAAAGGCACCAAGGAACGGAGTCGTCGAGGCAGTGGGGGAGCAGCAAAAACCAAAGAGTTACGGCAGGAGAAGGTGGAAGCAGAGTCTCAGGAGCTGGTGACTTTGGATGAAGTGGGAGTGGGTGAGGCTGATGGGGTGGAAACTACTAACAGTCTAAAGTGTGGTGGAGGGTTAACGGAGGGGGAGCTGCAGGACCTTGTTACTCTGGATGAGATTGATGAGGAGGAGGAGCAAGAAACACCTGTGATCCAACCACCCAGCCATGAGGTCCAATCAGGAGAATCACCGAAGCCAGAGGTCCGATTGAGATTCAAATAAAAAGTTTGGTTTTAAAATAAAACTTGCCGTCCTTACATGTCGTTCTCTCTAGACCTTAGATGAAGCTGGCCTTGGTGAGAATAAGGAAGCAGACGAAGAGGATTCCTCAAGCTCTGTTAAACGCAAACATGACGACTACACAGGTTTGTTTGTTTTTTCTGTTAGAAACTCGGGATAACTGATTTAATAGTTTCTATTTGATGTTGGGACCATCGGTTAGGACATGTTTGTTCTGTAGACTCCTGTAGCAGCTCTTCTTTTAGACTACCAACATCTGGAGGACGTTTGTCTCACAACGCTTTAGGCAACAGTTCAGCCATAATGAGACCTGACACATTTTAAACTGATATCTGAAAATGTTACTGGAGCATGGCAGACGTATGTGGTTTTTATTTTAAATGTTATTGGGAAATCCCTTTTGCTGGTTCAATCCTGCCACCTGCTGGTAGAAATTCATACCTGCAGTAATGAGCGAAACGTTTTTGAATGGTCTGTTTCAGAGGACAGCGAGGACTTTGTAACCGTCGACGAGGTGGGAACGACGGAAGAGGAGGAAATGAAAACGACGACATCTGCCAAATGTCGACCCAGGAAGAGGAGCAGGCGGACTCCTGGTAACATAAAACAAAGCTGTTTGCTACCTGGATAAAGGACAACACATTTAAATGTGAAACACAGACTTATTTGTCTTCTACAGTGAGGAAATCCACCAGAGCAAAATTGGATGAGAAAGAAGTAGAGGAAGAAGAAGAAGAAGAAGAAGAAAATGAGAAACTCCCTCCTCCTGCAGTCAATCCCCCCTCCACTCTGGACAAAGACGTGTCTGCTCCATCAGGAGAGCTGGAGACCGAGAAGACAGGGATGGAAACGGAATCCGTTTCTACTGAGTCGACGCAACCTTCTGAGAGTCCTTGTGATCCGAAACTGGAAGCAGGTGTGGAGGAAAAAGGGAAGGAAGAGATCAAGACTGAGGTTAAAGGTACAAGTCAGTACAAGCGACTGGTCTAAACCAAATAATCTATTTTCTAATGTCTTTTTTAAGTCTTAAAATAATCAGGAGTCATTTGCATGGAACTGTTTTATTATTTCTGACACTTGATGTCTGACCTCTGCCCACTGGTAGGGCGGGTTGTTGACAAAGGTCATACCATTTGCATTACATGGCCTTCTCCTATGCTACAACTGTGATTCTACCTCCTGGTTCGGTATTACTCAGTGTAAAACACACAAGATTCATTCAAAAGTCTTGTGTTTCTATAGCTGACGACCAGTTACAGAAGCTTACAGAACCTGAAGCAAAGCGACCTCGCTCTGAGTCTCCTTGCTTGCCCGTGGACTTTAAACTGCCTCCATTTAACCCAAAAAATCCCCAGGGTAAGAAACATTCATGATTAAATAAATAAATAAAACGTAAACAAAGTAGAACTGTTATACATGTTTTGTGCTTTCTTTCCCTTTTCCATTCAGGTCAGGAGTTTGTGGTCCCTAAATCTGGATTCTTCTGTAGCTTGTGCTCCATGTTCTACCTGAAGGAGAGCACAGCTAAAGTGACTCACTGCAGCAGCCAGAAGCACTACAGCAACCTGCTGGTATGTGCAAACACCTGGAGAACATTGTTTTTAAACACACCTGCTGTTGTTTCTAGCATCAATGAATGCTTAAGGAGTTGTTCTCTTAGGGCGGTCTTGTTTCACGAGTTTGAAGTTAGTCGGATGGGGGATAATATTATGAAATTATCATTTCATAATATTAATAAAATGCAAAGATCTCTCCTCTTATTGACTAACAACAATGCAACTCCGTTCACTCTACTCTTGTTTTATCCCCACAAATAACTCAAGCCTGAATGTATCCTGCCATGTTGTGGAGTTGCTAAAGCTAATGGTCAGCGTCTACTAGCTGAGGCTCATTCTAATTTAAAAAGAACATGTATTACACAGGTTCTAACCTTTACAGCTCTTCCCTTTTCTTGTCTTCAGAAACATTACCAGACGTTCCAACAGAAGACTTCACCGCAAAGTTCCCAAGGACCTGTGTCCAATTGATCAACCTGAACTGTGGAGGGTGGAACCACTGATGTGCAGACAGATGTGTGTTCTTTCTTGATTCAAGTCCTTTACCTGGTCTAAAGTCTACATATTCCTAGATCTTCCCACTCATTTTCTTCCTTCTCTGAACAGTGACACTGAGTGGTTGAGTCACAAAAACACTATCAGATCTTTTAAGTAGAGAATGAAGCGAAACAAAGCAATAAGTTCTTTGTTTGGCTTCATTTTTAACTTTCACACAGGTGATGGATAAATGTTGAGACTTGAAGGGGGTAAGCACCCCCCAACCCACACACACCCAAGGAGATCTAGAATATGGATTTACTTGAGACAAAAATGTAATTGCATTAGTTTTCAACGTAAATAGTTGTTAATCACTGTTGCAACATAACCAGGTTATTTTAAAACGTGGTTAATAATAAAGTACCTGAAAGTTAAGTGTTGTGTTTCTAATTCTAGTTGTAGAAAATATGAAATGAATTTAATCTTTTGTTTGGTTTTTTTGTTAAAAAATTTGTTCTGTATTTTAAAATTTCCAATAAAACTTCAGTGTCACTTGTTAAGTGGAATCATTTTATTAAGCCGGGCATACACTGCAACTTTTTCACTTTTTTGAGCCGATTTTCCACTCGTGCGAGAATCCACAAGATCGGGGCGAGTTTTGCGCTGAGCGTCATGTAGTGTACAGGGGGTTACGAGAGGCGATTAACACCACGTGACCAGCTACCGATCAGCAATCGTGAGCTCGCACGGACTTCTGGAGTGTTTGATATTTTGCTCGTTCCTCATGAGGGTTGAAGCGGCGCAGCGAGCGGCTGCAACCCAGAAAGTACCAGAACTGCTCACGGTGCATGTGCAATCAAGCATCAATACCGCTCACCCGCTATTTCCCAAATAAACACGTTCAGTTTTATTTCTAAACGTTTTTTTTTTTTTTTTACACACAGTGATAAGGATTGTCAAGAAAGTGAGTTTGTCGTGTTCATGTCAAATAAAACAGATCACAAAACCTATTTTACTTCGTTTTCCTCATCCAACCCCCATAAATCCCTGTGTCCTCCTGCAGCACTCCCCAACGACAACAGGCAAAACAAGACAAAAAAGTCTTGACGTGTTGTGTATAAACTGCTATTTTTAGCATATTTTTTAGGTCAGACGTGTTGCTACCAGACGTACAGTGTGAGCAGTCAGGTCACATCCAAGAACTGGGTCGTACAGTGTGAGCACGTGACTCGTGAGATCTGCCCTGCGAGGAAGCCTTAAGTTTGGCAAGACCCAACTACAGTTCAAAATGGCAAAAGGGGGTCAAACACCATATTAGTATGGTGTTCCTAATAATCCTTTAGGTGACTGTATAACACCTTGATTCTGTTGCAGTGAGACAAGCTGAGCCCTGCTGAGTAGGCCTACTAATATAAAGGCTCATGTATGAAGAATTAAGGTGGTCCTGATGACAAATAGAAGTCCTACAAAGGTGCTTCTAATAGTTACCAGTAAATGTGCGTTTTGTTTATGTTTTTGTATTTAGCAGACGCTTTTGTTCAAAGCGACTTACAAGTGACAATCGGCATATTGCCCTTGAGGCTATCAACAACAACAACTTGACATCAATCATGGAGAGGAGGGAACCAGGAGTGGACAGTAGAGAGGGGGGATGGGTGCAGGGAGGGGTGCTAGTTAAGAAGATGCTCTCTGAAGAGCAGGGTCTTCAGGAGTTTCTTGAAAATTGAAAAGGAAGCTCCTGTTCTGGTAGTGCTTGGGAGGTCATTCCACATTTGTGGAACGATGCATGAGAAGAGTCTGGATTGTCCTGAGCGTGGTGTAGGCACTGCTAGCCAACGATCCTGTGATGGCCGTAGAGGCCGCATCACCAGGATCTTTTGCTCTATTTCCGTTCCGCAGCTCTGTTGGTGCGTAGAGACCGGAGGGTATCATTTAGCCAAGGGTGCGACTGAGAGGATCTAGCAGGTCTAGTGGCTAAAGGGCACAAGTTAAGACAAGAGCAGAGTGTGGAGCAGAGTGACTCGGTGGCTTCATTCACTTCATAAGCAGAGAATGTGCTGGGAGATGGAAGAGTGGAGGCAACAATAGATGAGAACTGGCTGGGTGCCAGATTGCGGAGGTTGCGGCGGAATGAGGCCATTGGGGAGGAAGCAGCGGACCTCCCTTGTAAAGTCGTGCTGAAATGGATGAAGTAATGATCCAAAAGATGCAGCGGTGTGACAGATTGTGTCTATGGCACTGTTTCTGGTGAAAATGTGGTTGAGTGCTTTTCCAGTTTTGTGAGTTGGAGGACTTTGTACTAGTTTTAGATCAAATGATGACATTAGTGATAGGAAGCCTGATGAGCTGTGATTGTCCAGGTGAATATTCATGTCAGAGCTGGAAACGTCTACTTCAGAGCTGGAAACGCCCACTTCAGAGCTGGAAACGTCCACTTCAGAGCTGGAAACGTCTACTTCACAGCTGGAGACGTCAACTTCAGAGCTGGAGTTGGAGACGCCTACTTCTGTCGACTTCGAGACAGGAGGCGTCAACTTCGAGACAGGAGGCGCCGACCCTTGGCCTGGAGGCGTCGACCCTTGGAATGGAGGCGTCGACCCTTGGACTGGAGGCGTCGACCCTTGGACTAGAGGAATCGACCCTTGGACAGGCTGCGCCGGACTGGGCGGAGCCTCGTGGACGGGCTGGACCAGAGCCTCTTGGACGGGCTGGACCGGAGCCTGTGCGTCCTCCACCGCCAAAGCAGGATGAGAAGCGTCCTCTTGGACCACCGCCAAAGCAGGATGCAATGCATCCTCTTGGACCACCGCCGAAACAGGATGCAATGCGTCCTCTTGGACCACCGCCGAGGCAGGATGCCATGCGTCCTTCGGGACCACCGCTGGGGCAAGATGCGATGCGTCCTCCGGGACCACCACTGAGGCAGGATGAGATGCGTCCACGGGGACCACTGCTGAGGCAGGATACGATGCGTCCTCCGGAACCACCGCTGAGGCACGACGGTTGCGGCGTCATCGGCGTGGGGATTTTTGGTTCAACGGAGGTATGGAGATGACGCTGGCATGCACTGAGGATGAGGAGGAATGACAGCCCACCGGAGAGGACACGGCAGCGCTGTCTGGAACAGGTGATGATGTGGAAACTCGGACCATCAGAGGTGCCACGATGGTGTCAGCTGAAGTAAAGGGTGAAGAGGTGTAACAGCCCACTGGAGACGGTGAGGTGGCGCTGTCCGGACCAGGTGAAGGTGAGGTGGCTTGGCCCATCGGAGATGCCACGATGGCGCCAGCTGAAGCAGAGGGTGACGAGATGTGACAGCCCACCAGAGATGGGGAGGTGGTGCTGTCCGGACCGGGTGGGGGTGTGGTGGTTAGGCCCCTCGAAGATGCAGCGAAGGCACCTAATAAAACGGAGGCAGGCGACAGATGACAGTCCTCTGGAGAAACGTCGGCAGCGCTGCCCTGGCCTGATGGAGATGTGGAGGTGTGCGACGAGGATTGCTGTGGGCTGCAGAAGGCGTCCAGCAGAGCCCTGGCAAAATCCCCAAAACCAATCTCCTCTATGGGGTGAAGCTCGAGATAGTAGGCTGCCCATTTCAGAGCTCTACCCCTCAGAAAGCACACAAAAAAGGTAACTAAATCAGTGTCCGAGCAGTTCATGTCCATAAAGCGCACAAAGTCCAAAATAAACTCTTGACAGGTGCCGGGTCACCATAGAAGGAGTACATCCCCTGGCTCAAGTCCGATTTACCTGGGGTTGGTGCTGGGTCCTAGGTTGGTCGGTCCATTCTGTCACGTTGAGGGGAAGGTTAGGACCCAAAGTGCAGATTACCCAGATGACAAGAGGCTGGAGATGATGTAAAGTAAATATGCTTTCTTTTACAGGACTAACAAAAATAAATCCAAAGGCAGTGAGCCAAAAGTCCAAAAATCCAAAAACCCTGGTAACAAGAACAAAAGCTCACTGAGAGCACCAAAACCAGGAGACATAAGCTCACATAGAGCACGAAACAACGCTGACAAACATACATGCACTCAATCACACATATACTGAGCTGGGGAACAAGAGGCTGGAGCTACAATTGGAGGGGCTGGGGATGACTAAATGAACACTGGACCTGAGGGAACGATATGAAGGCCTACAAACAGAAGACACATAAATGAGACGCAGACAAAGGACACATGAGGGCGCTTATGAGACCCAAAATGGGAACCTAGAGGAAGGAGAACACATGAGGGAAGACACAGACGCAGACCATGACACAACTACAACTTCAACCACTCAGACCACAACTACGACCCTACTGATAACAATCATGACTTCAAGTCAAGCTACTACTGCAACTACAGCCACACCTATTACAACTACCCAAACATTTTTTAACTACCCAAACCCTAACTTCAACTCCACCTTTTACAGCAGACACAACTTCACCTGCTACACTAATCACAATAACATCCACACATACGGCAACAATCACACTAACTACCACCACCCAGCCCACATCTGAAAGCACACTGACAACATCTCTTACTACAACATCCTCAACTATTCCACCTTCTGCAACAATCACACCAAACACAGCAACAACAGTCCTATCAACTACAACATCTACTACTACAAGCACAGTTGTTCTGACATTAACCACACACACCACAACTACAGCTTCACTTACAACAACCATGCAAACCTCAACAGATACCTCCCAAACTACAGCTACAACCACCTCTACAACTACACCTTCAACAACCACAGACTCACCAACTACATTAACTACACCAACGAAGACTGTAACCTCTGTAGACCAAACCATTACAGCCCAGATGATCAGAGCTATGCCAACAACAGCTAGAACCACAACTTCACTCACTACATTAACCACAACTACAACCACTCCAACGAAAACTTCACCTTTAACAACAATTCTACATACAACAACCACAACTAAAGTAACAACAATTCCAATTACAACAACCACCGAAACCACAAATATAATGACACCAACCACAATTACTATAACAACGCCACTAATGACAACATCTGTCCAAACTACAACCACACCAACTATAACAATCACAACTCCTCTGATTACTGCAACTAACCTACCCACAGCTACAACTACGACTACCACCGGACCCCACTAACTACTACAACCAACCAAGCAGCAACTACAACTCCACTCACTTTAACAACCACACCGACTACAACTCCACCAACTACAACAGCAATCCAAACCACAACTACAGCTACAACCACACCAGCCAAAACCACAACCAGTGGCGGTTTTACCATTTGGCATAGGTAGGCGGCCGCCTGGGGCCCCCATATGTTGAGGGGGCCCCTAGCCCTGACTGCTGGCACCCCTCTGTTAATGCCATAATGGATTCTTCCTTTAAGACGCCGATGCACAAACAGGAAGTGATTGGTAGTCATTCCACTCCAATCCAGTTGGTGGCAGTAATGCTCCAAATAGTTGTTTGCCAAGTGCCATAAGACCACAAATAAGAAGGAGAAGAGAAAGCAGAAAAAGAAGAAGAAGAAGAGAGGCGGGAGCGTTCGTAACAAACTCAAAGCAGTAGTCAAATCATTAACCATGTAATGGAGTTATCCTAGTGGCTCCAATAAGAGAAAGAAGCAGCTTGCTTTAAAAAGCTTTTACCTTCACTTCCAAACGTGACGTTGTTTTTCTATGTAAACATCAAAAGGAAGCAGAAAAGGAAAGACAATGGAAAATGTTTAAAGGGAGGAAAACATAGACCAAAATTGAAAATAGAAGAAAAAAAAGAAAGGCAAAAGCATAAGAGCACTGACAGGAAGAAGAAAGCAGAGCAAATATTGAAGACGCTCAAAGGGAGAGAAAGACAGAAAAAAGAGGAGGACTAATAAAAAGTTAAAATAACTCATGTCAGAAGAGGGTAGAGTTTCATAAATCCAGTTAAAGATGAGATCGTCAAAAATTTTGTGTAAGGGGGGCCCCATGTCTGTGTTCGCCTTGGGCCTTCAAATTGCCAAATCCGCCACTGACCACAGCTATAACAGCTCCACTTGCTACAACAACCGTACCATCCACAACTAAAACTCTACCTACTACAACTGCCCAAACCACAACTACAACTCCACCAAGTACAACAACCCTCCAAACCACAACTACAGCTACAACCACACCAGTCACAACCACAACTATAACAGTTCCACTTACTACAACAACCTTACCATCCACAACTACAACTCTACCTACAACAACAACAACTACCCAAACCACAGCTACAACCTCCCCAACCACAACTGTACAAATTCCATACACAACAACTAAAACAGCAATAACAATTCCACCTAGCAAACGGGACCACATCAGTCCAGTTCTGACCTCCTGCACTGGCTTCCGGTCTATCGTTCACACTTTAAACTCCTCGTCTTTGTTTACAATTTCTTCCAGGGTGGTGCTCCCCCCTATCTAGCCACACTCCTGAACAGACATTCCCCATCATGCGCTCCTCTGACCAAGGCCTGCTTGCTGTCCCTCGTTCTAGTTGTCGAACTCACGGGGACCGGGCTTTCTCAGTCCTAGCACCATCACTCTGGAACCAGTTGCCACCCTCAGTTAGGCTGTCCCCATCTCTGCCAGTCTTTAAGAGTCACCTAAAAACCCACCTCCTCCTCTTGGCGTTCTCTGAACGTGTTTGAATTTGGCCCTCTTTTATGTTGATTTTATTTCCCTGTTTTCATTGGTCTCTTTATCCCTTGTTTTACCCATTTCTCTTCTACTTTAATGTTTTACCTTTTTTGCACTATTTGAATTGCTTTTATTTCCGATTTATTCATCATGTTTCACATTTCTCATGTACCATGTTCAGCATCTTGGGCTTCCCGACAAGCTTTGATTGATTGATTGATTGACTGACCTACTACCCCAGCAATTAACGTAACAAGTCCAATTGCAACTAGAAAAATTGCATTTGTTGCACAAATGCTGTTTGAATGCTGGATAGCTGAAACTGTAAGCTGAAGCCACCGAACAGCTGAGCTGAAGCTGAAACAAAGCAGAACTGTCAAAATGAGCTGAATGTATTTAAAGATTTAGAAGCAAAAATCACCAACAAGTGTAATGAAGCTCAGAATATACCCTAACCCTAACCCTAAACAGCAGACAATTTTAATCTTTGAACATTTATTAACAACTCGAAATATGAAATGTTAAACAGCTGGCATTTGGATGAGAATAGTTTAACGGGTACAATTTTACAATTGGCTGGACTGTGAATTTAGAAATATTTGCTGATATCTGAAACTGATAGATTAACATATGTTCAGATTTGATATGGGATGGATGAAGGGTTGGGTGAATGAAATAACGGATGGATTGTTGGATGGATGTTAGATGGTTTATTGGACGGATGGATGGATAGATAGAAACATGTATGGATTTATATGTAGATGGATGGATTCCTTAGGCCAAGCCGATCAAGTTGATGTCTCACATGCGTGGGTGTGTAATTCCATCTAGCCAGAAGATGATTGACCTCTCTCAACCAATAAGGGAGCTGGGAGGGAGCGGGGCACTTTCCCACCTTCTGACGGTCAATCAAATTGAACTTATTTCTAGTTTTAAGTACAAACAGTTCAAAAACAGGAGTCTGTTAATGGCTCAATATTCTGCTTTTTATATTCATTCCTATGGGACTTGGTTAAAGTGATTTGTAGTTCCTTGTGTTGCCATGGTAACAGATGACAGAAGTCTGCATTAATAAAGCTATGTACAATAACACATGACTCATTTAAACTTTAAATAACATTTCTATATTAAAGTATGTTGATACAGTTGTGTCTAAAATGTTGTTAAATGTTGTTGCTAAGCACGTTGCCATGGTAACGCAGAGCACAATATCAAGTTAATACAAGACTCCTGGGACCAAGCAGGTTGAATTGATGTACCATACGTGTGGGTGCACATTTCCTTTTAGGCAGAAGACGATTGAAAACTCTCAGCCAATGAGAGAGCAACAAAGGAGGAGAGGGCGGTTCCTGCCTTCTGACTAGTGTTAAAATGTCAGCTATGCTGCTAGTTTTAAGTGTATAGAGTTTTAAGTGTATAGAGCTGGTTGGTTGGTTGGATGGATGGTTGTTTGGTGTGTTGGTTGGTTGGATGGAGGGATTACTTAGGCCTAGCCGATCGATTTAATGTCTCACATGTGTGGGTGTGTAATTCCATTTAGCCAGAAGATGATTGACCTCTCTCAACCAATCAGGGGGCTGGGTGGGAGCGGGGCACTTTCCCACCTTCTGACGGTCAATCAAATTGAACTTGTTTCTACACACAGAAAAAACAACACAATAACACAGTATGTGCAAGCGCTTCACCATAAATTCTCTTTAATTCTCTTGTATGATATTTAGTGTGTGTGTGTGTGTGGGGGGGGGGGGGGGGGGGGGTCATTTTGCCTTGGCCCCCAAAATGTCTTTAAACGGCCCTGGGTGTGTGACTGAGTTTTTAAGGTGATCTGAATTGTATCAAATGTATAAATATTACATGTGTGTAACTTATTGTTTTACAGGTAGAAACACGTAGTGGAGATAAATCTACCTACATTTTACTTTTCAACACTATGTTTTGTCTTCTTGTTTTTATTGAACTATTTTCCTGTCCTGTGTCTCTCATCTTCCTGCATCTCCTCTAAACTCTCCAGAAAATCTGCTGCCTGGATTCTTACTTTTTCACCTCATCAGTTACTTTTGAGCAGATCAAAGGGATCTCCTGACCGCAAAGCAGAGTGCGCGATTCGATGCTGCGTCAGTGAGGTGAAATCTCCGCAGTGCAGGTGATGAGCTCCGCAGTAGCAGAGCGCTTAAGGCACAAATAAGACAGAAAGTAGAGAACATGTGCGGACATGAACGATCGTGTGTTGTAGTTTTTTGGTTGCGCCACTTTGAGAATGGACTGTGCGCTGGACGCAGCAGCCTGGAGCGCTGCGCAACAACGATCAGCGCTGTGCAGCTGTCTGTGCTCTCTGCTCAAAAGAGTCCATAAATGATGTAATGTAGGTAGAAAACTTTTTTCCGGCAACCCTGGATGTGTAGGATATACAGCTCCGCCATAATTCGATCCCTGCTCCTAGATGAAAAGCCAGACATCTTCATCAATACAAGAACCCGCAGTCCGGACGTCCCGGACAGAGTGTAAAGTGGACACGGTCCATCTCCTTTCCTTTTTGTATTGTTTTCTCTCTGTAAACATGCTGTTAACTTGCTTTGCACATTTTCTAATTGAAATCTGTCTTTATCATATATATATTATTTTTTCATATGCTTGCGTTTGGTGCCCCTCCCCCGGCGTGGTGCCCTACGCGCTGTGCGTGGTGCTCCTGTTAACGGGAGAAGTCCTTCAGAAGTGAAATTGGACCTGTCAAACTTCTCATCACCATTCGAAAAGTACTGCACCGATTTGAAAAATTCAAAAAGCGTGAGTGGCAGAAGACTTTGATGATCATCTTTGCCGATTTTTATGTGCCTACCATGAATTGACTAGAAGCTATGACGAGAAACTTTTAGCTGTCTGAAGCCGTTTTGAGGAGAAAATCTCTGTTCCTTTAACATGGGTTTCAGATCTTCGTCCCCCCTCCCCCTGCCACACCTGGTGTGAGGGGTTGTGCCTTGGTCTGCCTGAGTGTTCGTGGCAACCGGGTCTAGGGGTTTAAGATTTTGGCATCTGCCTGATAGATCCCGGTGGCTGCCTGGTGGGGTCTGGGTCCCTGGGCTCTGCTGGGTCCCCGGCGGGGGTGGTCGCCCCTGGGTCCCGGGTCGCTGGCTAGGGGGTGGGAGGCTGCGGGCGGGCCTGTGGGCTTGCTGCTGATGTCTCCCGGGACTCTGCCGGCTGCTGGTTGTGGTCCCCCGGGGCGATCCTCTGTGCCTCTCGAGGGGGCCGGGGGCCTTTCTGGTTGCAGTCTCCTTGGGGTTCCTGTGTTCTGGGGCAGCGCCTGGATCTCTGGGACTTGGAGCTCCCCCCGTCTCCTGCGCATCTTTGGGGGGCGGATCTGTGCTCCCTCACACTCTTTGTTGGACGCTCCTATAGAGAAACCTTAAATAAACAAGCGTGTGTACGCACACAGGTGCTCACATGGTGCTCTCAAAAGTATGGGCTTGGGCATGTTAAACACAGGTCTTAAGACTATGGTGGGCACTTAATGCACTGTGATTTATTATCGTGATTCTTCAGCTAAGCAATGTTGATTATATATTTTTTCATCAAGTTGACGCAGTGATAGCTAGATCTTGTTGTATTGTTGTTGTGTCCCTTTTTTTTGTCCTTTTGCTTTTTTTTGTCTTTTTCTGCATGTCTAGAAGCAGACTCTTGTTCATTGTTTATTTTTGTGGGAACCCCCCCCTCTCTCTCCCCACCTTTTCTTTTCCTTTCTCTTTCACCTCTGTCTCCATGTCTGGTCGGAATTACCAAGCATTCAACAACAATAACAATAAAGTTTTAAGTATCAGGCGTGACATTAAAAGCAAACGCTTTGATGCTCCACCTGAGAGTAAATCTGTAATGCTTGTCACCAGCATTCAGACATCAATTCTGCTTGCTTCACAGCCAGACAGGACACGGTAAAAAAACAAACAAAACAACAAAACAAAAAAACATGGGTTTAAAGGAGCGAGAATCTGGGTCTCTCCTCCTTCTGAGGCTTGTAGCGAAAGAACAGTAACACAGAGAAAATGAAACCCATTCTGAAAAGCTGACAAAAGTTCCTACTTTTTGAGTTATAATTTGTTTTGGTAGTCCAAACGGTCTGGGGTAGTAAAGAGTTGTTCACAGAAGATGTGAAGTTCAAAAGTTACAGTGCGGAATTCTCAAGTTAGAGTGAGAAGAGACATATTTTTAAATTTGAATTTTCTCAAACAAATGAACCGTACGACCACAATGTTTGGAGTACAGTCAAGAATTATAGCTCAAAACGAAGGTATGTTCGGTAACTGTAAGCCAGTGTGTGTCTCATTTTAATCTGACCTACGGTTCTCTCGGTACAACGCCGGAAATGGAGCAAGGGAGGGTCACTGCTCCTATCTTTCCCCATTATAACTTTTGTGAATTTTTCTGAAAATTTCATGTCGTACCTCAACTTCTACCTGCGATTTTAGAAAAACTGTAAAAGATATCAAAAAGCCTCTTTAATATGTTAAACAGGAAAGTCTTGTGAGTTTGTTAAACTTTGAATGAAGTCTCTGAGTTAAAAGGAACCTGAGTTTGAGGTAAAAAAAAGTGATAGGAATTTGCTGAAAATTGTCCAATCCCATTGATTTCAATGGGAAATTTTTCACAGAAAAAGCTTAATAACTCGAAAAATTTGAAAGATATAAATGCCAAAAGTAATAGCTGGAAAGAGCTTAACGAGCTGAATGTTTTGATATAAAATTGTTGAAATAGCTCAAAATTTGAAGGAGAAGAAGAGGTTCAAAAAGTGTACGGAAGCAGAATAAGAAGAAGAAGAAGAGGAAACAGGAAAACAATAGTTTGAATGCTTACCAGCATGCACCCGTTACCTTTAAATCGGATGTCTGGGCTAATTTCGGTTTTGGGATCCTGGATGTGAAAGAATCACTTAACACAGTATTTGTTTACTATTTTTAAGTTCAGTAATATTCTATCTTAAAGCTGCTCTACCGAAAACATTATTTCTTATTATTTAAGTAATTATAGGCAGCACACTTTAAAAATTATTGCTCACTATAGTGAATAGATAAATGTTCTGTTTTTCAGGGATTTCGAAATCAAAAAGAAATTGAAAACTATTCTACTGCTTTTATTAAGTAATGAAAATTTTTGTGTGAAGAATCGTGATGCATTTCAGACTCAAATCGAATCGTTAGGCAGATAATCGGAATCTGATCGAATCGTGAGGCAAGTAGAGATGCACACGCACACACACACACACACACACACACACACACACACACACACACACACACACACACACACACACACACACACACACACACACACACACACACACACACCAACATTTTTCATCCCAGCCATCAAACATTTCTTCATTCCAGGTGAACCACAGGTGATTTCCATGAATGTTTATCTGTTCATCTGAGGTACACAGATAAAGAAAGGGGGCGGACGCTCGTGTCTCGGGTAATGTAACCCTTTAGTGTAGAGATTTTGACTCATTCACCATGCTGCTCTCTGTGGTGCTGCTGCTGCTGCTGCTGCTGCTGCTCGTCAGCACGACTCAAGCTGGGTTTTACGGTTACGTGTTCACCTACACTGTTAAAAGCTTTCAGGGAGGTGGACTAATGGTGAGTTACGATTCTATGTGGACTCCTTTTGCTGCTTTTTAAATACTCATTTTGCTTCCCATCTCTTATGTCAAAGGGAGTCAGCCATGCGACAGTGGGCTTCAGCTCATGCCAAGAAGCCGTCTCAGTGTACTGTGGTGGCAGCTGTGATCAGATTGATGAAAGCAGTGGAGAGTGGTGTCAGAAGGAAAGAATCTGGTACTGGAGCGACACTGTTGCTCTACATCAGGCAGAGTGAGTCTCCCTCAGGGTTTTAGAAAAATGGGACTTTCTGAAGAAAAGATGAACCCTCTGCTGTTGTCAGCTCATGAAATTCCATTTGTTCAAATGTTTTGTCGTCCCCCCCCAGTATTACTTATGGGAGCTGGACACCAAACAACAACAATGTTTTATCATGGAGGTATGTGTTATATATCGAACTGAGGAACCGGTCTGACACTGGGAAGCCCAACTCTTCACCACAGACCACCATCCTCCCTGCTCTAAGGTAGCTGCACTTATGGGAAACCTTTTGTCCTGTCCTGAGTCCCATTCCCTTAACTCATGTTACTATTCAGCCTTTACATTCAAACGTCTCATTCCAGCCCCTCTTCTGCCCTTCATTGTTTTCCCCTTTCCTATATTTAATCTTTATCAGATTAGTACATCAGATTTGTGTGTTTTACTTCCTTTTCTTCCTCGTTTATGGCTAATTAAGCCTTGAGTTTGACTTTAGTCCCTAGAGTTCAGTTTTATCCTCATTCATCTCCTGTTTTCTCCTCCTTTCCCCACATTTGTTTCATTTAGTTCCTTAGTTTCTCAGTTATTCTCTAGTTTTATTAGTTTACTTTAATAATTATTATTTTGGTCTTCAGTTAGCTTTAAAGCATTCACACATGATATCTCAACTCCACCCTGTTTACTTTATTACATTTAGTCAGTGTTTGATTGTTTATCGTGTTCAGGTCAGTTCTTCTCTTGTCTTTTATACTGCCTCCCATTCCTCAATTAGTCACACCTGTGGGGCATTGTCATTAGCAATCACCTCACCTGTTCCATTATCTGTGTGTGCAAACCCAGCTCTATCTCTGGCTCCTCGTGTCCCTGTTCTGTTCCAGGTCTTGCTCCTAAAATGTCCTGGGGTCTCATTTATCAAACATTGTGTAGAGTCCTTACTAAAACCGTACTTAAGCTCAGCAAAAATAATGTACCTACGCCAAGTAGGTTTGTGATCTATCAAACATGGAGTTCGCACAGCTGCTTGCAATCTCCGCTTCATGAATCGGAGACTAACGAGAACGTTTCTCAGCTGCATTTTAATCAGATCCCGCCGTCACCACGCCCACTTACTGCCATAAATAGTCAATGAAAAGTGCCTTGTGGACCTCATGCATTTACATAAGCTGGCTGTTGCAGCGCTCCGCCAATGACATGGCGACCGTAGATCAAGGCAGATCAAGGAAGCGCTATTTCACAAGCAGAAATTGAGGTACCTATGGGTGAGGTGGAGAAATGAAAGGAAGTGCTTTTGCAAAACAAATAAGAGAAAATCCACGGAGTGGTACAGTGTTGCTGAAGCCGTCAATGTTGTGAATTCTTTAGAGAGATCTGTGGCGGATATAAAAAAAGGGTCCAATCAGGGTTTGATCCCCAGACTCCCAGGTGTAAGTCACGTGCTAACCAGTCAGCCAAACAGGGAACTCCACTGTTCTAAGACTAAGTAGCCAGGGCGCATGATCAATCGGGTCGCAGTGACAGGACACACACTGTCACAGACACATGACATTCTGTCTCAATCTGTCCCCCTGCTGATATTCTGCATTCTGTATTCTGCGCTTCAGGCGTGCGCGTGTGTGTGTATGAGTGTGCGGGCATGTGTGTGTATGCACGCGTGTGTGTGCATGTAGGGGGTCTTGCTTTGTGTGACAACGAAGCAGTACAAGTGATAATGCTCCAGGATTTCATAATTGTATCCTTCTCAGCAGCAGCACTGCAGGTGCTCTCCATGTCCAAAATGTGTGTAAGCAAGGTCCTTAGTCAACTTAAAGTTGCGCAAATTTTCCCGCTAAGTTTTCTTTCATAAATCCCAAAGTTTGTGTGGAAAGTTGCTTACGCAGTTTTCCGACCCCGTTTTGTGCGTAAGCAAGCTTGATGAATGAGGCCCCTGGTTATTTTTACCTTCCCAGGATGCCTCCTGGATTGAGTCTTTACCCCAATATTTCCTGCCCCTTTTCTGTTTGTGTTGATTTACTACTGTCGTCGGTCAGAAGCTGCTTCCTAACGAGAGCTGTTGTACGTGAAACTCTTCAGATCAACATGGAGGTTAACAGAGATGTGGGAATTGTGGTAAATCTGATCTTTTTCTCGATCAGTCCAAATCTCCTAGTTTAACACAGAATCACCAACGATCTGAAAACTGAGTTGTTTTTCCACTGATCATCGTGGCTGGTAAAGGACCTAAGAACAAGAGAAACAAGTCTGTTGAGTCAGTCTGCACTTTACTGGAAATGTCTTGTACATCACTCAAAAAAATAAATTCCCAACTGACTGAAATATGTATGAACCAAAGCAGCAGCCCTAGCAGGAAAGACCAGCCCGACCACTTCTACTAGCTCCTCCAGCGGGAGCCCAAGGTGATCCCACGCCAGCTTACAAAAACAACACTTACTGGGTTTGCCCCAGGGGTATCCAGCAGCCCAGGTCTTCTCCCATTTTCCCAACTGGTCCCAACCATATTTCTAGCCTAGCACGTACGAGAGGAACGAATAAAAAAGTGTTTAAAATAGCTTTTTTTGGTTTTATTTTCACCAAGGCAGCAGAATCAATACACATATTTTGAATATGTATTAGTTTAAATTATTCAGTTACTTTCAAATGCCAAAACCTTATGTTCTGACAAAATCCAACCTTTAAAAAATGTACACACCTAAAAATGCAAATAAAAGACTTGTTAAGGTATTCTGAAATGTGTTTCTGTAGAAAATATATGAAAAATGTATTTAAAAAAATGTATCTTTAGTAATACAGCTCCTGACCTCAGTTTGGAGAAGCAGAGATGCTTGCCACTATCTGTTTATAACAGAACCGATGTGAATGCGTGAAAGTGATTTGTTGTGATATTTTGCTTTTCAGAGTTCCTTCAAACTGTCAGAGAAATATCAACTTGTTGACCTTTGACCCTGATGGAGACGAGGTCAAATGTAGATATGCAAAGGGATCCTTGTCAGAGTGCAACGACTGCACACCGCCGTCTGTCCTCAACCTGTCATCAGTGAGTAACAGGCCACCAGACCATGAGGCGGTTAACATCAGTGGAACAGATGCATCTGCCACTGATGCTTCAATTTCCAAGATTTTTGTGTATTTTTATAATAAGAAGCTCAGTGAAGGTTCTCAGTCATCAAGGCATTGCAAGGGCATCCCTTTGTTTTAATATTGCAGGGGACAATTATTGTTAATTAATATGTAAGTTTTTTTACGTTTCATTTCAATTATGCAGTGCAGTGTAACGACAGCTGTTTCAAATCAGAGCTTTATTGAATACATGAAAGTGAAAAACCTGAGGTCGATCCCACATTTACTGATTATAATGTGAGTCATGACCTCTGGGCCACAGCAGAAATTAGACACCCTCTGAAAAAAAAAACACCTGTAGAATAATGCGTAGCTTACTTGTGACAACTCCGTATTTCTGCTCCAGAGCCAAACTGTCTGTGATCCGCTGGATTGAATTAAATAAATAAAATAGGTGCAATCTCACAGTAGGACTGTCCGGGAGAAACATGGAACCAACATCCAACAAAACTGTGCTTTAGGTGAAGCCTTAACAGTACAACTGTCTAAATCATTACTTTTTTCATTCTAGTTCATTTGTGAGCTCTACATTGTGTCACGACCAATTTTCTTAATCTTCTTCTTTGAGCTGTTTTGTGGCGGTGACTAGCAAGCTGGACTGTGACTGGCATTCTAAACACTATGTATGTCAAAATTAAAAAATAATAAAGAATAAAAACAAAACAGAAATGTTCCGTAGGTCTGGGGCTGGAAACAATGTTAAAGGTACATGCTGCCATCTCTGTAACCCCAAGTGTTTTGTGGACAATGTAGAGCCAATTTAAAAGTAACTCTAAACCAAAACATGACTAAGTCAGCTGATATAAACCACAACATTTGGGGTTTAAATAATTGCAAATTATTGGAATGTGTTTTTATTTTGTTCTTTCATCTTTGTCCTGTCCTCCTTTAGTCTTGTTCTCTGTTGTTCAGCCCGACTAACAGCAGTAGTGAAGGTCCATATGCAGTCCAGCTGATGATGGAGGAGTTTCCCAGACAGAACATGACTCTGACTGATTTCAGCGGCGTGAAGGTGCTGAGAACTACCAGTGATTTCATCGGCAAGACGCCCCTCCAGTTTGTTTTAAATGGTAAAGTTTCATATTCAGACCTGACCAGTGCTTGTTGAAATCTATATTTCATTAGTTACTGTAGATGAAAAAAATAATCAAAAATAAGTTTTAATTTGTTGTTCTAGTTGACCCCGCTGCCCCGTCCTGCACTGAGGGTCTCTATCTGCCCAGATTTCTGCCTCCAACTCCAGATAACGGAGCTCAGATCTTTTTGACTATTAACCAGATGGTGAAAATCCCCATCAGAGCAGAGGCAACTCGGTCTGAGTAAGTTTAGCATGGTTGAAGGTTCACAGAGAGCAGAAAACAAAAAGGCAGTTATCTTTCACATGAACAAGTTGGGAACTGCATCTTATCTATTGTGGCACATATGTCAAACTGCAAATGTATTAGGAATTAACTAACATCCTTAAAAAGCTAAAAATAAAAAAAACTTTAAAAAAGGAGTCAAAGGGACAATTAGCTAATTAAATAATTTTCTTGAGCCAGTATGTGTTAAATGGCCCTTTAAAACGGGGTTGTTGAATTCCAGGCCAGGAGTGCCTGTGCTCAGCACGTTTGGTTTTAACCTGTTTCAACACACCTGAATTCAACCAGCAGGTGATCAACAGGCTTCTGCAGGGCCTGATGAGCTGCTGCTCACGTGATTCCACCACTGAATTTCGTGCGTTGGAGCAAATAAACCACTAAAACGTGCTTGACACCGACCCTCCAGGTCCGGAATTGAATAGCCCTGCTTTGCAGGGTTAATGAAAGGCCACCCAGCCCCTATCTCCCCCTGTGGACAGAATATCGCACTTGCAACTACACAGTTGCTGGTCCAGTCTGCTGGGAAAAATTGAGCTGACCTATCCGACGCTGCTGTCTGGCTTCAGCACATTTCCTGCATGTTTTTAGATCATGGGTCCTCAATTACAGTGGTCCGAGGGCCACTCAAAAGAAAGACCCAGTAAGTCGCTTTGGACAAAAGCGTCTGCTAAATACATAAACATAAACATAAACATAACCCAGTGGCAAGAGGTCCGGACCGGGGGTGGGGTGAGGTGGGGGGTTGCTGTTTGGATCACTGGCTGTGATGCACATAACACACAAACTTACATTATAAAGAAGGACAACACCGGTCCCTTCCCTTCCAGCCCGGCTGTGTGACCGGGGTTGGGGGGTTGGGGTGTGTGCTTTGCTGCTCTAACGTTGCTGCTGGCAGTTCATTACACAAGCCCGGGCCGCCTATTGAGGACCACCGTTTTAGATCATGAACACAGCTAATTTGTTTAATTTAGTGGCAAATCACTCCTCTAGACACTTAGGAACGCTGGGAGACGTTTCAACTGTTAGATTAAGGTGTTAAAAAGACGAACGCACAGTGAGGAGATGGTTTCGCTTCTACAAATGTACACTAGGGGGTGTTAAAAGCAAGCAAAACTGCTTAGTATTCCTTGATTATAGAGAAGTCTGAGTAAGGTGAGACCAACAAATCTATTTGATCATTTTCATCATGATTTCAGGGGCAACCACATCATTTTTAGGTAGCAGAGTTTTCCCAAATATCACCAAACAAACCTGTTTATTTCCTGTTTGTTAAAGGATCACTAAGCTCCTGTTCAGCGGGCCTCACGATGTGCTCAAGAGTTCATCAGGACCAGGAAACTTCACCCTGAGCTGGACAGCATCTGACAACATTTTCAACCAAGGACAAAGTCACCCCATCTGTTTCGTCGTCCAGTCAAAGTCAGTTTGTGTCCAAGTCAATTCAGTTGATTTATATAGCGCCAATTCATGACAAGAGTCATCTAAAGGCACTTCACAAAGTGTTTTAACTATAACATATTTTTGGGATGACTAACTTAAAATAACCAAAAAGATTATTTGTGGTCGGTTTTGCAGCTGCTGTTTTAATCTGCTGAGTTCAAATACAAAAATGTGTGTTGTAATCCAAGCCTAAGGTGGCCCCTATAATCTTAGAAAACCTTTTATTTTGCTGAGGATTTCATTTTTTATCACAGTGATGCTCACAGGCCCAAGGCATATTGTGCTTCTGACTCTCTCCACCGTCGAGCTGGCGATGATCAGTAGAGTGGAGATTAATAGAGTTTCTCCTGAATGTCATCATTTTTTCCCACATTGAGGGACAGACTGTGCCACACCATTCATTCAACTGAGCTACTTCTTGTTGCCAGTGAGACCTACTACTGGTGTGTCATCAGCAAACTTGATCAGGTGATTGGAGCTAGACTTAGTGCAGACGTGAGTCAGCAGTGTAAACAGCAGACTGAGCACACAGCCTTGTGGAGCTCCTGTGCACAGTGCAATGGTGCTTGAGGTGTTGTGACCTACACGGGCTGACTGAGGTCTTCCAGTTAGATAGTCCAGGGCCCTCATTCATCAAACATTCATAAAAACATTCCTATATTCTTATCTATGAACAAAATGTAGAATGTTGGCACAAACAATCAAAATCCTGATTTATGAAACATGCGGTGGCCTCTCGTACACACGTTCCTCCACAATCATCTGATGATATAGCCTGGCCTGCCAGACTCGTCCTCTGTTTAATTCTGCACAGAGAAAGAGTCTGGTAACTCACAGGCAGAGAGGCACTTGAGGGGTGGGACTAGCCAGCTCAAAAATAACCAATCAGAAAAAAGATGGAAATGCTGACTGTATCGTGCAACGCTGTAGTTTTTTTTTTTTTGCTGTAGTAAAAAAGATGTCTGGCAACGGCGCACACATGTTTTATTTTTTTTAGAAGAAAAGCTTTTAGTGCTTCTACTTGTTGTGGTATTCAAGTCATTTAGAACAGAGGAAAGAGCCGCAAAGAACTCCGCCGCTGCCTTCGTTGTTTATGAGAAACTGAGCGTCGCTGTGTGTGACGTCCGGGACGCTGTAGTTTTTTAGCTGTAGTCAAAAATGGCGTCTTGCGACAGCGCAAACATCTTTCTTTAGCAGAAAGGCTTTTAGCGCTTCTACTTGTTGTTTTAAAGGCGTGTCCAAGTCATTTAGACCAGAGGAAAGAGCCGCAGCGAACTCCGCTTCAGTTGCCATGTTCGACAAACTCGGCGTTGTGGTGTGTGATGTACGCTGCTCAGCGCGATTGGCTTGGTTAGAATTCTCACGGGATGGGGTTATTTGCATAGCAGAATTCCCAGACCGTTTCGCTGTGCAGAATTAAACAGAGGAGGAGTCTGGCAGGCCAGGTTACTGATGATAAATTCCACCTGTGCGTACCTAGGTGCTCGTGTCCATCCACGGTAATTGACATACAGGAACACCCTCGATTAACCATATTTAGTCACACCACATCATCAGGTCATAGGGGATTTCTGCGTTCTCCACAGAGAAACAAAGAAAAACTTTGTTGACAGCGAGATCGAGGCGCTGGTTGCCAAAGTCAAGGAGAAACAAACAAGTTGCAGAGGTTGTAAAAGTGGTCTGGACAGAGGTCTCTGTCAGAAAAAAATAGATTCAACATAAAACTTAATTAAAAAATGTAGAATAACAGACTGAATGTTTCTTTCTGTTTACATGTAAGGAGTTGTATGCATGTTCTGTTTGGAGTTAGTTTTGTTCTTGTTTGGAAATCTTCGTTGTGTTCTGCGAGTGCAGCCTCCTCTAAGCTGTCATTCAGTCTGGTTACCTTGACAACGTGTGTGATCGGGGAGCAGAGGATGGTTCTGTTGGTTTCTCGTACTTGTAAAATAAATTATGGACTAAAGTTTAGTTTGTCAGTCGCTCTACAAAGGGTTCCAAATCATTGCATAGATGCTTTCTTTGCACCTTGTTGGCAGTGGAGATGGTGGAAGACCCATGAGTGGTGGAGCTGGACCAGGAGGCAGAAACGGCAGATCAGGCAAAAAACAAATAACAGATTTAATGCATAATGACACGTAGGATGACACAAACGGAAGCAACGTAACATGGTGAAGACACAACTATCCGATAAACGACAAGCGCAAAACAGGGGGTATGAATACACAATGAGAATCACGAAAACACAGGTAGGTAAACAAGGAGCAGGTGAGTCCAATAAACAGCTACTTAGGGGTAAACGAGACCTAGAGTCAGAGGGGTTAGAGCAGATCCTGACAGTACCCCCCCTCAAGCATGGTTTGATGTTGTGTATGACTAGCCTCTCAAAGCACTTCATCATTATTGGAGTCAGTGTCGTGGAACAGTAATCGTTTTGGTACCAGTATCATTTATGTGGATTTGGGACATGTGGGGACGACTGCCTGTCTCAGCGAGGTGTTGAAGATGTCTGTGAACACATCTGTCAGCTGTGTGGCACAGTCTCTCAGCACGTGTCCATGTATGTTGCCCTCGGCCTTGCGTTGGTTTATCCTGGATAGGGTCTCTCTTATGTCTGCTAGAGACAGACAGACAACCTGGTCGCTGGGAGGTGTGGGAAGTTTTTGTGCAGGAGTGTCATAGAGGGATGTGCCATCACCACTGCAGGCCTGTGGTGATGGCTTGTAGTCTGCAATATGGGATAGTTGTGTCTTTGCTGTCCGTGAAGTGGTTGTTGATTTATTGAGATATGACCTTTTTGATCTGATGAGACAGATTGGTTCTTGGTGCTTTGATAAGAGTTTTTTACTGTTGTGTAAACAAGGTCCAGTGTGTTGTCTCCTCATGTTGCTAAGTTCATGTCTTGGTGGAACTTTGGTAAGGCTGTGTTTAAATCGGCATGCTTGAAGTCACCTAATTATGATGATGCTGTTGTTTGGTTGTTGTTCTCTGATGATCATGATTTTATGTTGGTGACACCAAATTTTGACCCGACCATCTGAATGTTGCATCTGTAATCCAGACCCATCAGACCAGGAAAGGTTTTCCCATGGCTTATGGTCTGGTCTGGTGATCCTGTGGCGATTTACTTTGATAAAAACTATGTTTTTTGGTTCTCCATAGAGAAGCACAGATGGCTGTGTTGAATGAAAAAGCAGCTTTGTTTAGCAAAACCCAAAAGCCATTTCCATCATGCTTCTAATACATCTTCTTCCCACAGTTTGTCCAGTTCTGTGTTCCAGTCGGAGCTTCGGTGTGTTGTTGTCACAGTTGAGAACGGTAAGCAGGATTCCACCCAGTTTAAATTCCACCAGTTAAATTTTGCATGGATAATGTGTTGGTCTCCTCTCAGGCCCAACAACCCCTGCACCATCTCTCTTCCCAACAAACGCACCCCTGTCTACAGCTTCACAAACTCCAATGATCATGCAATCTATATCCACACTACCTCCAACCACCCAAGGCACAACCATGGCCCCTCCCATACCTACAACCTCCCCCACTCCACATACCCCTACATCTATGAACATGCCACCAAATTCAACCTCTCCTCCAGGACCAAGTAAGCAAAAAAAAAAAATTTTTTTTAAATGTGTTCAAATGTTAAAAATATCTGTACAGAATCAAAACTTATGTATTGTCAGCATATACTGTCCAAATATTGATGACCCTTCATTTTTTCATAATTTTTTCTCTGTACTCTCCGAACACTTGGACTGTCCACTAATACTTGGAGGCAATTTTAATTTTTGGATGAACTCTTTAACAGACAGTCTCAGCACAGCTGGGACAGCGCAACTGGCAATCCACTAACATAGTTAAACAATACATGAGTGATTATGGGCTTTGAGATGCATGGCGATCTCTTCATCCTAACCGTAGAGAATATACTTTTTTTCACACGTCCATCACTCTCATTCACCTCTGGATTATTTTCTAGTCAGCAGCTCATTGTTGGTTAACATTTCAGACACTGAGATACACCTCTTATGGGCCATTCCCATCTGTACCGGGTCGGCCCGGGCTGGGTAGCGTAGGTTGTTTACATATCTGGGTGGCCTGGTATTTTTCCGGGCCAACCAAGGCTCATTCTCAGCCCTCTTCTCGAGGGGGTCTGCTTCAGGTCGACCAGGGCCAACACACCCACTGCTGACAGCAAATTCACACCTTCCATTAGAGCAAGCCTCTGATTGGTGGGTAGAATCAGCCCACATGGGCTTAAGGCAAGGATGTGTGGAATCAACCGGGCCAGGCTGGGGCCGACTGGGGCTACCCGGCCCGGGCCGACCCGGTACAGATGGGAATGGCCCAATAGTTGTCAGCGACCATGCTCCGGTTTCTTTAACTCTGGTAAACAAGAAGACAATCCCACCAAGCAAAAACTGGAGGTTTAATACATCACTGCTTAAAGATGAAAGTTTTATAGAATTTTTTAAAAAGGAGTGGGCTTTATATTTAGAATATAATGACCTGCCTGGAACATCAGCATCTATTCTCTGGGAGGCAGGAAAGGCAGTGATGAGAGGTAAAATAATCTCTTTCTCATCACATAAGAAAAAAACAGAAATCAAACGTATTCAGGAGTTAGAGGAAATCATTAAGTCTTTAGAGGCATCCACAGAAGAAGAGTTAATGAGCAAATTACGTAAAGCTAAATTAGAACTTCATGGAATTATTGACAAAAAGACACAATTTTTAGCAAAAAGACTATGAATAGAAAACTTTGAACATAGTAATAAATCAGGTAAATTTTTAGCTAGCCAATTAAAAATAAATAAAGAGAACACTACCATATCTGCTGTTAAAGACTCAACCGGGAATATAGTTTATGACCCTGAAAGCATAAACAACACTTTCAGAGACTTTTGCCAAACTTTGTACTCACCAATAGATAAACCCATCAGATAACGAGATCAATGAGTTTCTTGACAGGATAACACTTCCTAAATTATCAGACAGCCAAGTTACAGTCCTGGACTCGCCACTAACATCAGCTGAGCTCCAGGAAGCCCTTGAATCCATGACTAATAGGAAAGCTCCAGGTCCAGATGGGTTTCCAGCAGAGTTTTACAAAGAATTCTGGATCATTCTGGCTCCAACATTTTTCAGAATGGTGAGGGAAATTGAAGAGAGTGGCAGACTACAGCCAAACATGAACTCAGCCAATATTAGTCTCTTGTTAAAACCAGGCAAAGACCCTGCATTTCCTACCAGCTATCGCCCAATTTCTCTTATTAATGTTGATCTCAAAATAATTTGTAAAGCCCTGGCAAAAAGATTAGAGAAGGTAACCCCCTTCATAATACACCCTGACCAAACTGGTTTCATCAAGGGTAGACAGTCATCCACAAACTCACGTAGATTACTTAATTTGATAGATTTCTCTTAAAGTAGAAACATAGAAACTAGTATATTATCTCTAGATACAGAAAAGGTTTTTGATAGAGTTAACTGGAAGTTCTTATTTGCAACTTTACATAAATTTAGTTTTGGGAACTTCTTCATAAACTGGCTACAAACATTTTACAGTTCACAACTGCACGTGTCAGGACGAACGACCAAATATCAGCTAGCTTCTGTCTTCAGAGGGGGACCAGGCAGGGATGCCCACCCTTCCCTTCATTGTTTGCTATCTTTATTGAACCACTAGCAGCAGCAATTAGACAAACAACAGGTATTAAAGGGATAAGTGTAAGAAAATAGAACACAAGATCAGTCTTTATGCAGATGATGTTTTACTCTTTCTCCGGAATTCTCAATGCTCTCTCTCTCATTCAGTAGAACTGATAAACTCTTTTTCAAAAGTTTCAGATTACTCTATAAACTGGTTAAAATCCACAGTTCTACCAATTAATTTCTCTTTTGTCAATTTACTTAATACACAATTGGAGTCAGGGAATATCACATACCTGGGAATTAATATCTCTCCCAAGTTAGCAGATCTAACCAAACTAAACTACATCCCACTTTTAAAGAAAGTGGAAGATGATCTTGCAAGATGGAAAACCTTACTGATATCACTCATGGGGAGAGTTGCTACAATTAAAATGATGGCCTTACCCAGAATAAATTACTTATTTTCAATGATCCCAAACAAACCACCAGCTGACTGGCTTAAATCTCTGGACTCCTCAATTACCAAATTCCTTTGGCAGGATAAACCTCCATGAATTAGCTTAAAAACGCTTCAGAAGACCAAAGACAGAGGAGGACTGATCTACCAAACTTTTATTATTATTTCTTAGCCAATAGGCTGCAATATATACCAAGATGGTTGCAAGATAACCCACTAGATGAGTCCTGGTTAGACATAGAACAGACACTTTGCAATACGATAGAGCTTTCAGACTTACCATTTATTAGCTCAAGCATGAGAAAACATGAAGGCTTCAAAAGTATTAGTATCAGCACCTCTCTGACAGCATGGTGGGAATATCTAAAAATGACAGAGCATTCACTAGTACCATGCAGACGCACACCTATCTGGAATAATCCTGATATTTAGCAAAATTTTCCTTAATTTCCTTATTTTCCTTAAGCTAAATGATTCTAAGTCTGAGGCACACCTCATGACCCCTAACAAAACCACACATGTATCTTCTGATTTGGCCACTCTCCCTTTTGACCTCAAGCAATGTGTTACCAACCTGGGGGTGAAACTGGATACACACTTTTTCATGGGCCCTCAGATTAACGCAGGGTCAGATCGTGTTTTTATCAGCTGCGCAGACTAGTCCGCTTAAAACCGATCCTGAAACTAGCACACCTGGAATCTGTAATTCATGCTTTTATCATCTCCCGACTGGATTATGCAAATCTGATTTTAATTGGCTTACCTGCCTCCGCTCTTAACAGGCTTCAGGTCGTACAGAACGCGGCAGCCAGGTTTTTAACAAACACCCCTAGAAGAGACCATATCACACCTGTAGTGGCGCAGCTCCACTGGCTACCCGTAAACTTTAGAGTCAAGTTTAAAATCCTGACTTTTGTTTTTAAGGCCCTGAATGGTCTGGCTCCGGATTACCTGTGGATCTTGTCACTCGGTATGTGCCAAACCGGGCGTTGAGGTCTGCTGATTGCCTGCTGCTTCGTGTTCCATCAATGAAATACAAAACGCGGGGGCAGCGTGCTTTTGTCTATGCTGCTCCGACACTCTGGAATGCTCTTCCTTTTTCAGTGAGGCTGGCACCATCCCTCCTCTGGTTCAAATCGCTGCTGAAGGCTCACTTTTACGACCAGGCATTTTTAAATCCCTGACTTTTATTATTTTATTATGTGTCTTTTTATTGACTGTGATCATCTGCCTTGTTGTGCGTTTTTATTGTTGACTGTGTATTGTTTTATATTGTGTTTTTACTTTTTATTCTGTACAGCACTTTGGTCGGCTGCCATGCCATTTTTAAATGTGCTTTATAAATAACGTTGGTATGGTAAAATAATAAAATGATGAACCTTCCGGACTGGAAAAATAAAGGAATCCTATACCTGGAACACATATATGAAGGATTGGACTTCATCCCATTTAATAGAATAGTCTCCCAATTTGGAATAGATAAGAATAGCTTTTTAGAATACCACCAAATGAAATCTGTAGTAAAACAAAAATTTAAGCTCAATAAAATAGAATTACAAACACCACCAAGGGTATTAGACTTCTATAATCTCAAACCCCCCAAACTACTGCCTAAAGTATATAAGACACTGTCCAAAATAGACAATAGAATAGCAATCCCTATTGAAAAATGGGAGGTGGATCTATCAGTCAGCTTTGACCAGAACTTCTGGTCCCAAACTTGTTTAAAAACTTTTAAAATGATCAGACACTCCAATTTACAATTAATTCAGTACACAATTCTACACAGAGTACACTATACAGCTCATCGGATGTTCAAGATGGGGTTTGTGTCGTCTGACACCTGTACACACTGCACAAACAACATTCCTGACAATTACATTCATGCACTGTAGTCCTGTCCAGGAATTTTGTGGTAGAGTATGTGAAGACCTGTCAAAGTGTCTGAAATGTCATATCCCAACCGCCTCCTCTCTTTGTTTACTGGGAAACCTGGACGATGTCCTGATTGAAACATCTTTGGCTCATGTGGTTCTGACTGCCATATGCATCGCTAAGAAAACTATCCTCCTGAGTTGGAAAAATAGAGATACTCTTTGCATCAACCAGTATAGAAATCTTTTGTTAGATCATATTACACTTGATATAGCCTCTGCTTCCACTTCAAATCAGTCTCTCTGGGCTCCTTTAATCGGTTCCATCACATAGCGATGATGGGGGACCATTGATGGGGGGGGGGGGGGGGGTCTGAGTTTGGAGTATCTGGATGTTCCTTGGAGGTGGGTTCACTGGGGGTGTCGGGGACTGGAGGGCCGTTGCCCCCCTCTGGAGGTGCTTGGGTTGCCTCGGGGGGTGGACTGCTGGCGGTTGTGAGTGGGGCCCCTTGGAGGTCTTGGCGGTGGCCATGGGTTACTGCCCGGCAGCTGCATTGCCCCTGGGCGGGTCTGGGTGTGGGCCTGGGTACTCGGGGTATGGGGGTGGCCGGCCCCGTGGGGGGATCTGGGCGGGGCCTTGGGGGTCGGGTCCTGACATGTATGCTGCCGGTGAGATGGCAGAAACATGCAGCAGTGCCTGACTCTGGTTCAGGGGCCTCGGGTAGACCTTGGCTCCTCTGCTGTCCCATCACAGGGGAGGGGGAAGTCCAGGAGGGGGAGGATCCAACCTTACCTGGATGTCCTATGTCTATTATAGTCCGGAAGTTGTGCAAATGCAGGGATGGGCGTAGATATTCTGCTGGGGTGGGGCTGGGTTGGTGCCCTCGGACTCCGTGAGGCTCTGTGATGCTGCTGCTTTGGGGCCTGGCAGGATGGGCTGGGGGTCTCCATGCTCTGGGTGGCATTTTGACAACAGAGTTGTCTATTGGGGCCAGTGGGGGAGCTGGCTCCCTGGAGGGCTAAGCCCAACCAGCTATTCCTCCCCACCCCCACACATTTCTCTCCTCCTGCTCCCTCACATCATCACACAAACATGCACATTGGACCTTGGGGGGTGGACAAGTCAGGGAGTGCGGGTATGGACCCCATTTCCACATTCCTGTGGCAACCTGCCCCCCAATTTTATCTGCACCTTAAACACTTACACCAACGACGTTCCATGCAAACACACACTTAGGGCCTTGGGAGTGAGCACATCCAACAGCTTTTGGCAGGGGGATTTCTCAGCCTCATCCCAAGTGCCGGTGCCCACTTCCAATTTTAAACTTCACTTAGACACTGAGGGCAGTGGGTGCAAGTGGGGTGAAGTGGTGGCATCAGCTGGCATAGGCCAGACAATGCCCGCACTGCCCGCTCACCACAGCCATGGAATACACCTCATCAACACTCACTAACACCATATTGGAGCAGGCGGAGGGAGACTAGGGGTCTTAGCACACCTCTGTTGTCGCTTGGCTTCCTGGGGCTGGAGGCTAGGAGGGAGATCCGTCCGTCCGGTTGGGGTCTGGGGTGGTGGATTGCTGTGTTCAGCGTTGGGCGGGGGAGCCTGCTCATCAGCACCCCAGCAGAAAGGGTCAAACTCTTGGAACCGGTAATGGTTGTACCCCATGTGCAGCAGTACCGGGACCAGAGTGAATAGGGTGTGTATGGGGAGCATGAGTGGGTGTCCGGCGTGTATTTTGGTAAGTCTTTGGTTGTATGTGTATGTGTGAGCATGAGGGAGGGAGTGTGTGACTGTGTTTGTGTATGACTGTGTATGTCAGGTGGGGCCTTTGACTCCTCCCTTCTCCTGGGACTTCTTTTGGTGATTTAGATCTTCATCTCCCCTCTCCCTGCCACACCTGGTGTGGAGTGCGGTGCCTTGGTCTGCCTGGGTTGTGGCTCCCGGGTCAGGGAGTTTAAGATTTTTGGCATCTGCCTGACCAATCCTGGTGGCTGCCTGGTGGGGTCTGGGTCCCTTGGCTCTGCTGGGTCCCCAGCGGGGGTGGTCGCCCCTGGGTCCCGGGTCATTGGGTCCCGGGCTCGGTTGGCTAGGGGGTGGGAGGCTGCGGGTGGGCCTGTGGGCTTGCCGCCGATATCTCCCGGGACTCTGCCAGCTGCTGGTTGTGGCCCTCCGGGGCGATCCTCTGTTCTCTGTTGTTGTGTTCCAATAGTCCCCCCCCCCCCATCTTTTGTCTCTTCCTTTCTCTTTCACCTCTGTATCCGTGTCTGGTCAGGATTAAAAAGCATTCAAAAACAATAACAATATAGTTTTAATTATCAGGCGTGACATTAAAAGCAGACGTTTTGATGCTCCACCTGAGAGTAAATGTGTAAGGCTTGTCACCAGCATTCAGACATTAATTCTGTTTGCTTCACAGCCAGACAGGACACAAATAAATAAATAAATAAATAAATGTCTCTGTCAGAAAAAAGAAAAAAAGATTCAACATAAAACTTAATTACAACAATGTAGAATAATTCCACCAGTTGAAATTCCACCAGTTAAATTTTGCATGAATAATGTGTTGGTCTCCTCTCAGGCCCAACAACCCCTGCAGCATCTCTCTTCCCAACAAACGCACCCCTGTCTACAGCTTCACAAACTCCAATGATCATGCAATCTATATCCACACTACCTCCAACCACCCAAGGAACAACCATGGCCCCTCCCACACCTACAACCTCCCCCACTCCATGTACCCCTACATCTATGAACATGCCACCAAATTCAACCTCTCCTCCAGGACCAAGTAAGCAAAAAAAAAAAAAAAAAAGAAATGTAGATGCTCAAGGTTTTTTAGCATTCCGAGTTGTTGTCTGCTCTCTGAAGCAGATCATTTCATTCTGGTTTTGAGCTGAGTCATGATGTGCATTCTCTCTGCTTCTAGATTATATCATTGCTATGAAAATGAAGATCTCCACCACACTGTCACCCTCCAGTGACAACGACACCATCATAAAACTGGTTAGTACCTTCTGTGACTTAATCACAGTGTCAGCGTGCTCACCAGTTAGGTCTGCTGATGTTTCCTCTTCCTTTTAGCGTTTGGGAGCAGTTACTTCGATAATCTTTTATGTTCCTCGTCAGATTCTGACACGTTAGATACAAACACTGATCAGCTGTGTTTCCTTCTCCAGATAAAGGATGAACTCAAAAGGCAAGGACTGACATCAGACATAACCATACGCCTCCTCAGTTATGGTTTGGTGCATGGGACTTCATCTCCCCCTGGTGGATAATTATGAGAATGCAGTAGCTCTGCATTAGTGAAACTAACTGAAAATCAAGCTTGACTAAACGTACTTATGAAAGGTGAAAGTACTTTCAGTATGATGGATCATCAATAAAATATTAAAATACTGATAAAGTCTTTCTATTATTTTCAACTGAATGTAAAATTACCCAACTGCACTTTACTGTCTGTTACACACACACACACACACACACACACACACACACACACACACACACACACACACACACACACACACACACACACACACACACACACACACACACACACACACACACACCTGTATTCTTATCCATGTTAGGACTTTGTATTGACTTCCATTTATTTTAGTAACTGTGTTTATGGCTAACCCTTACCCCCAAATTCCACTACCTCTGCTCCGCTCCGCCCCCGCCTTCCGCAGCTGCTCGCTTCCGAACTCAATTTTTACTGGTACCCGCTCTACAATGGCTCCGCTCCGGTGCGGAGACCTGAGGTGGGCAAACAAGCATGCGAGGGATTTTCGAGATCTTGCGATACAGTCCGAGCAATAAACGCGGAAGTTAGATCCAAACACCCTTTGAATGGGAGAAGCATAGAAATGAACTGTTTAATCTGCCCATCATTTGTGTTGAGAGATCAGCAGTGTTTGGATCAACAAAGTGTGACTACTTTGATAGTGGAAACTGTATTCATGGCTTACTTTTGTGCATTTAAAGTTCAGCCGCCATTGATAGTTGTTAAAAGTTGTTAAACCTGTGCATATGAAACAAAAAACGCCTTTTGTTTATCGATTTATTGTGAAAAACGGAAGTTGTGCTTGCTGCCTTTCTTGTTGGGCGGTTGTGATTTCTGTCCATTTACTGCGGAGGTGCTCCGGCGTCCGGCGAAAATAGGATCGATTCTATTTTTGCCGGACGCCGGAACAGAGGGCGGCGCACTGCGCCGCACGGCCGGAGCACAGCCGCAGTAGTGGAATTGCTCTGATTGACTACAACGGGACCGATTTTGCTCTGGCGTTCGTGTTGGAGCGGAGCGGAGGTAGTGGAATTTGGGAGTTACCCTAACCCTAACCAGTTTATTCCTAAACCTAACTTTAACAAAAACTCAATTCACATCTTACCTCTAAACTTCTCCCTTAAGCCTAAAACAGGGGTTTGCCATATTAGGCATGGGTTTTGGTCCAAATAAGGCCCATTGCTCTCCAGGGGTCTCATTTATAAAACATTGCGTAGAATCCTTACTAAAACCGTACTTAAAGGGACTTTACTGAGTTTTGAATTTTTATGCTCACGATTGCCCCCTCTGGCCAAAAGCATAACGACAGCTTCAATAGGAGGCTCGTGCACAAAGCACGCATGCTGTACGTGCACACTCCTTAACGAAAATGACGGGGCTCAGCTTCACAGAGCTCTGAGAGCTGACAGTCCCGTGTGTGTGTGTGTGTGTGTGTGTGTGTGTGTGTGTGTGTGTGTGTGTGTGTGTGGCCCAGAGGACAGAGGACAGGAGAACGTGCATCTAATTAATGAAATAAATTGGTTCTGTAGCTTTCTCTTCAGCACAGCCGACAAAGGTTTATGATGGGTCAGTCCTCCTGCATGCTCAGATCATTCCCTTCCCTTGCTTGAATAATTGTTCCAAAATGAAAGTTGAACCCACATCTTTTTTATCTGTGAATTCTATGCCGTTCGGCGAGTCTCAAATAAAAATTTGGGCATCTTACCGTAAAAAAACATACCATTAATGTAAAAAAGAAACTAAAAAAAAAAACTATGTTCTCACCCAGAATCGAATCTGGGTCTCCTGCACAAGAGTCCAACATCTAACTAGATGAGTTAAACCACCTCTGACATCTATGGTATCTGTAATATCTATTTCCTTGATTACAGCTAAAACAACGTTCAAAGTACGGTTTGGAGCGAAATTGGCTATTTTGTTGCTAATTTGCAGGAAATATCTAGAAGAAAGTAGCTAAGGGTCCTCAGAAATGTAGCTAGGTTCATCACTAGGCGTTAGGAACAGCGACAAAGTCGCTGAGTTGGCACTACCTCTCTCTCTGCTGCTAAAGCTACTGATAGCAAATGCTACGGGCGATGCCTGAGCGTGAACGCGCATGAAGCAGCCTGCTCGACCCGAGCAGCTCTCTTTTTCTGTGATTTTACAGAAAAACAGGCAATCACAGTAAAAATGCCAGGGCTCATTCTACAGGACCAGGGCATTGCAGGAGAATGTATGAAGAAGACATTTATTATTTCTATACATGTTTTGGCTGTTAAACTTCCATAATGCCCCTTTAAGCTCAGCAAAAAAAAGTACTTACGCCAAGTAGGTTTGTGATCTATCAAACATGGAGTACGCACAGCTGCACGCAATCTCCGCTTCATAAATCAGAAACTATCTAGAAAGTTTCTCAGCTGCTTTTTAGTCACATCCCGCCCTCACCACGCCCGCTTTCTGCCATAAATAGTCAATGCAAAGTGCCTGACCTCATGCATATACATAAGCTGGCTGTTGCAGCACTCCGCCAATGACATGGCGGCCGTAGATCAAGGCAGATCAAGGAAGCGCAATTTCACAGAAGCAGAAATTGAGGTACCTGTGGGTGAGGTGGAGAAATGAAAGGAAGTACTTTTGCAAAACAAATAAGAGAAAATCCACAGAATGACGCAACGTTTTTGAAGCCGTCAATGTTGTGAATTCTTCAGAGGGATATGTGGCGGACATAAAAAGAAAACAGTCCAATCAGGATTTGATCCCCAGACTCCCAGGAGAAAGTCACATGTGCTAACCAGTCAGCCAAACAGGGATCTTCCCTGGACAAGTAGCCAGGGTGCATGATCAATTAGGTCATAGTGACAGGACACACAGATGCATGACATTCTGTCTCAATCTGTCCCCCTGCTGATATTCTGCATTCCGTATTCTGCGCTTCAGGCTGTGTGTGTGTGTGAGTGTGTGCGCATGTGTGTGTGTGTACGCGCGTCTGTGTGTGCGTGCGTGTGGGGGTCTTGTTCTGTGTGAAAATGAAGTAGTACAAGTGATAATGCTGCAGGATTCATCATTTTATCCTTCTCAGCAGCAGCACTGCAGGTGCTCTCCATGTCCAAAATGTGCGTAAGCCAGGTCCTTAGTCAACTTAAAGTTGCGCACATTTTTCCGCTTAGTTTTCATTCATAAATCCCAAAGTTTGCGTGGAAAGGTACTTACGACCCCGTTTTGTGCATAAGCAAGCTTGATAAATGAGGCCCCAGAAGATTCGTGAATATACCGGTTTTGGTCCTAAGTAGGATAGTTGTAAAAGTACACACACACACACGCACACGCGCACGCACACACACACACACACACACACACACACACACACACACACACACACACACACACACACACGCACGCACGCACGCATGCACGCACACACACACACACACACACACACGCACGCACGCACGCACACACACACACACACACACACACTGGACATAATGCAAAACCAAGAGTCCAGTACCTGTGTTGTGACTGCATGCACAAAACCTTAAACGTGTCAGCTTCTTGCAAATTGAATCATTTACATACCCATGACTGGTTTGCTTGTGTACCAAAATATACCCAAATTGAACCATTCCTTCTATGTTTTGTTGTTGTGTACTACATTCAACCACAGTCACTCCACAAACCACACAAAACCAGTGCCAAGTATACACACCTTCACATTTTCTTCACAACTAATGCAAGTGTATTTTCACCAATCACCCCCAACAATCAGCACATTCATCAGTCTTTCTTCTAAAGGACAGAGTTCTACTTGGGAGTACCATATGAGGTAACTTTAACATGCAAAGGAGCTTTTTGCATCTTTCTTTGCATGTTTGTGGGTGTGAGGACACCAGTCACAAAGCCAAAAGAGAGGAAGTCTTACTGATATATAGCAGGCATATTAAGACTCACTAAACATTAAAAGCATGCAAATAAAAAAATACAACTATGCTTGAAGGGAAATAGTAGGATTGGTGCTAACAGAGTCAAGTTAACCCTTTGATGCATAATGGTCGCTACAGTGGACAGGTGCTCAAAATTGTTGTTTATTTGTTTTTGCTATTAAGCTTAGCTGTTGAAGACTTTATTGCATTTGAGCCCCTCCATTTGGACTTCAGTAAGCCAAGCCAACATATTTCATGCTCAGAATGCACACTGTCCACTGAGGTGGACATGTAATAAATTATTTGTAAATTATTAAATTTTACAAAAAATATTTGTTGAAATTTGGAGGAAGAAAGAGAGAATGGTAAAGTTTTCTGATTCTAACAATAGCAGCGCCTTCAACTGGAAATGTGCCATGAAAATTACATCACACTGGAACAATATTGGCAATAATATATCACCTTATCACAGGGCTATTCAACTCCGGGCCTCAAGGGCCGGTATCCATCACTTTTTAGTTTTAACCCTGCTTCAACTAATTTCAATCAGCAGGTGATAAACAGGCTTCTGCAGTGCCCGATGAGCTGCTGCTCAGGTGATTCAACCACTGAGTCAGGTGTGTAAGAGCAGAGAAACCACTAAAACGTGCAGGATACTGGCTCTCAAAGCTCGGAATTGAATAGCCCTGCCTCATGATATATGACACTGATATTACAAACCATCCAAAGATACATTTACACAATGTTGACATATAAAAAACCAGTTTCAATAAAAATGCACAATTCCAAAAGCCACGAGTCCCCCATACGAAATTTAAACCATGGCTCCCTTTGATGAGCAGCAGATAGAAAACAAACATGTTGTATATCCATCTGGAGCCAAAGGAATTCAGATGTAAAGACTTGATCTGGACCTCTGGGTGAGGCTTAAACCTGGTACATCACACTGGTTTCTACACAATCAGTCTTTACAGGAAAAACAACATTCCGGTAAAATACATCAGATAGAGAACCTAAAAACACATACATTTTCATACAAACTGGAACCAGAGATATATGGGTTTCTAGAACTTCCCATGAATAACAGGGATAAAAAAGCAAATGAACAAAATATCAAATTTCTATTGGATAAAGTTTAACAGACAATAAATGAGATAATCAGGTACATAGTTACTAATTATCTGTACATTTATCATTTCAAACAAGACTTTTCTGAGACAGGAGCACAAAAACAGTTTGAGAAATAACTAAAAGTAAACAATGGCAGCTCAGTGAAAGTCAAAAGCATTTAAAAACCCTTTTAAAGTGTCCAAAAAGATCAGATCTTAAAGATTCAAAATGAAATCAACTGAATAGAAGCAATGACAACTATCTTTTTATTTTTTGTATTTATTTTTTATGGTTTGTCTTTTTAGGTAAAGTAAAAAAAATATACCTTGTTCATGAGTGAGGGAAAGATGGAGCGTGAGATCGATAGGCGGATTGGTGCTGTGTCTGCAGTGATGCAGGCGTTGTACCGGTCTGTCGTGGTGAAGAGAGAGCTGAGCCGGAAGATGAAGCTCTTGATTTACCGGTCGATCTGCGTTCCTACCCTCACTATGGTCACGAGCTTTGGGTAGTGACTGAAAGAACCAGATTGCGGATAAAAGCGGCTGAAATGAGTTTTCTTCGCAGTGTGTTGGCTCTCCTTTAGAGATAGGGTAAGAAGATCAGTCACCTGGAAGGGGCCCGGAGTAGATCCGCTGCTCCTCCACATCAAGGGGAGCCAGTTGAGGTGGCTCGGGCATCTAGTTAGGATGTCTCCTAGACGCCCCCTGGTGAGGGTGTCCGGGCACATCCAACTGGGAGGAGGCCTAAAGGTAGACCTAGGACACTCTGGAGAGACTTTGTCTCTCGGCTGGCCTAACCCTAACCCTAAAGCCTAGTTTATGCTTCTGTGTCGGCACGGAGACACTCAACGTCTTTACCCGTCCTTGCAAGCAGTGGCGGAGCTTGATATGTGCAACATGTGCGGCCGAACAGGGCGGCAGTCTGGAGGGGGCGTATTTAATTTCTTTTATTTATTTATTTATTTTTTTTTAATTTTATTTTTTTTCTTCCATCAACCGATACATCAACAAAACATAGAAATCACATGTTCTTCATAATAATAATAGTGATGAGTGATGATAATAATAATATTTCTGTAATAAAAGCACAACAAAGTCATTGTTTGCGTTTATATTGGGATTTTATTGCTGCCCCCTTGTGTCCGCCGCGCCTCTGTAGTGCGCTCTATAGCGCCCTTCATCAGGTGGGGGGCGGAGGGATAAAGGTACCGTTTCACACATCACCGCTCACAAACATAATGGAGAAGAAGCGGTCGAAGCCATCTGGTGCCCAATTTTGGAAAAAAGAAAGGAAGAGGAAGAGGAAAAGATGCAGGTATGCGTCTCTTTATTATTTAGTTGGTATTTTTCCCGCCTGTCCCCCAACTTATTGATTAACTAACCTCTCTAATCTGAACGTTTTGCATGGTGCTATGATGATCCCTTCAAATGTCTTTTGCTAGCTTCTTACGTTGCATGTATTTAGAACTACTTCCAACCGCTAGCTTTTTCTTTGTCAAATGAGCTTTTATGAAAAGCTAAGAGTGGGAAAACCGAAAGGATGATAACCAAACGCTATCAAATTAAAATGAGTCTTTGAGAATTTTGCTGAAATACATTGACGGCGGGCGGCAGGTCTCGCGCCGGCGTTATTCGCCTTTCTTTTTGGACTCGGGAAATGAGCTACGTATTATTTACCCCACGAAAAACGGAGCGGCAGCGGGCCGCTGGAGGTGCCCTGCTAATAAGATCCCGTTTATACTGTAAACTGCCATAAAATAAAAACTATAATAGCCAGAGCGGTCTTTTTTAGCTGAAAGTTGAGACTGTCTCGCCTTTCAGCACTGTACAAGTCGATGATGTCATCGTGTTGCGTTAAGTGTGCTGCACAGCACACCGCAGCTATGTTAACTCACAGTGACCAAGAAGCAGCGTGGGAGAGTTGAAGAATTTAACCAGTTAAAATGGATTCATGGATATTTAATCAATAGTTGTGGCTCCTCTGGTCATTTAGTTCTTTGTGTGCCGGAGACATTTGCTGAATAAGGAAATAAAAACTTAAAATGACAAGAAATTTGGGAAAACACTTGTTTTGTATTTTATCAATTATTAATGAATAATAGATTGTTGGTGTTTTAACTTTTGGTAAAGGAAAACACACAATTTCCAGGCAGCCCCAGTCTGGAGAAGTGATGGTGACATCAGCCGTTAAAAATAAATAATACTCTTAGGTTTATATGAATAATTTGTACTTTTACTTGAGTATTTCTCTAACACCAGTACTTTTACTTGTAAATGAGTAATATTTTAGCAATGTAACAGTACTTGTACTTGAGTACAGATTTTCAGAATTCTTTCCACCACTGCTGAAAACTGTAAATGCTCATTGTAACATGTTAATTAAAATGCTTAAGCAACAGACGTGACATGAAGATTGTATGGTTTGTTTTATGCAACATCAGGAGCCCTACACAGATATTTTGGGATGACATCAGCTGCCACTGAGGAACAGCCATCTACCTCCACTGCTCATACCAGTAGGCCAGTATTTGAACTCGAGGAGGGACAGTCTGCTGGCACCACATCTCCCCAGGAAGATACTTTAGGTGGGTTTTGCACACGTGTGCGTGTCCAGCAAACATTTAGCTATAGACATTTAAATAGTATTTTCACAGAATATGGGAATTGATCCATATAGCAATGTGGTGAGTTATGCTTCCATTTTCTGTCAATAGAGAGACCTACCAGTATATGTGTACTTGAGGGACAGCCAGCTGCCACATCTCCCCAACAAGATATGTCAGGTAAGTTTTGCACAAGTGTGTGTGTGTGTGTGTGTGTGTGTGTGTGTGTGTGTGTGTGTGTGTGTGTGTGTGTGTGTGTGTGTGTGTGTGTGTGTCCTGCAAACATTAGAGAAATTTGAATGTCACATATTGTATTTTAATAGAATATGGGAAATGGTCCACATAGCAATGTGTTGAGTTACGCTTCTGTTTTCTGTCAATAGAGAAGCCTGAACGATCAACCAATGAGTCCCATTGAAGGTGATGATGAGCTTCTTTCTTCAGACCCAGCCAAGTGGCCATCACCAATTACCGACAACATACGCACAGAGCTAGTTCGAGGAGGACCTACCAAGGTGCCAACTACTTTCATATTTCCCAGGAATGAAGGCGATGGCAGGTGTTGTCATCATCACTATTTCAGTAGAACTTTGACAAGTGGTGAGAAGGTGGCCAGGAGCTGGGTGTTGTATTCAGTTAGCAAACGTTGTTATATATAATACACTCCACGCAATTTGAAACAAAGTTGTAGGTGTAATTTTTTTTCTTGTGTGTGTGTGTGTGGGGGGGGGGCGTCACGGGGGATCTCGCACAGGGCGCCATTTAGGCCAGCTCCGCCTCTGCTTGCAAGTCTGCTGGAGAGCCCTTGCAAGGACAAACAGAGTCGAGTCCACTTTTCTAAACATCTATCCAACAAGACAGACAACGTAAGCTTGTAATTGGTCAGGACACTGTCAACAGCGCCATCATTGACCCCTCAAAAACATAAAGAAAACTAAAGATATCTAGTTGTAGACATGGAGCAGCTTGAAGAATACTCGTGGAAAAACTCTAAAAACATAAACTTTTTATTCACCCGTGACCGGAGGAGTGAAAAGACACGCAGCAAGCATTTTATTCATGGATCAAAATTATGATAAACGCCGGTTTAGAGGTGGCGAGCGCAGTAAGAGGTGGAAGAGAATGATGGACAAACTTTATTTGAGTTAAAAAGCCTCTGAAATACAAAAACACAATACAAACAACAATAAACGCACTATCTTCATACAATGACATGACGAGATACAGAATAGCGCTACGCCCTCTGTTGTCCTGGTGGGGAATTGTTTTGCAACACTCCCTAGGAGATGGAGAAGTCCGAGAACAAAACGTCTCTGTTTGTAAGTAAGTAAATTTTATTTATATAGCACTTATCACAGACATAGAATCACAAAGTGCTTCACATTGATGAAAACAAAATAAAACAAAGTCATTAAATCATAAACAGATTAACATCATAAAATCAAAATGCTCTCAAAACAGAATTAGATTAACATCAGAAAAAATAAAGTCATAAAATTATAAATTTTCATAAATGGATGAAAGATTAAAAATTTGAGTTAAAAATAAGAAAATAAAAGGTTTAGGTGAAAGCAGCTTTAAATAAAAGGGTCTTTAGCTGTTTTTAAAAGTGTCCAGCCTGTCAATCCTGCGTAAGGATAAAGGAAGATCATTCCAGAGTCAGAGTGCAACAGTCTTGAAGGAGCGATCACCTCGACTTTTATATCTGGTCTTTGGAACTTTGGAAGGTTCTAATTCCATTTTTGGTTCTTTTTTAAACACAGATAAGGATTTTTCTTTACCGTGATGACGTTTCGTTTGCGGCTGTAAAGAAAAAGCCTTATCTGTGTTTAAAAAAGAACCAAAAATTGAATTTGAAGACAAATACAGCAAGAACGTACAAAAGATGTTTAGAAGGTTCTGGTGTGTGGACCTGAGGGCTTGGGTTGGAGCATAAGGCTTTAACAGTTCATTAATATAGGGAGGAGCTTGACCATGTAGAGCATTGAAAGTTATTCTAAAATAAGGATTCTAAAATGAACTCTAAAGTTAACGGGTAACCAGTGCAGAGACATTAGAATGGGAGTGATGTGTGCTCTTCTGTTTGCTCCAGTTAGGAACCTCGCTGCAAAGTTCTGGACCAACTGAAGGCGGTCAAGGGCTTTTTTTGTTAAAACATGTGAAAAGTGTGTTACAGTAATCTAGACGGGAGGAGATAAAGGCATAACCATTTCAAGTTCATGTTTTGACACCAACCTTTGCAGTTTGGAGATGTTTCTTAAATGATAAAAACAGTTTCGGACCAAAGTTTTTGAGTGACCTTCAAGAGACATTGATTGGTCAAAAATAACACCCAAATTCCTTAAGTTTGTCTTGATGGCAGAGGATAAATGACCAAGTTTTAGACTAATCAGGGGAACCATGCTCTCAGGGGCAATGATCAGACATTCAGTCTTTTCAGAGTTTAACTGAAGGAATCTATCTAGCCAGCTGGCAATAGCTGAAAGACACTAGTAATTCAGACAATTTACAGTACAGCTGAATATCATCTGCATATAGGTGATAAGAGACATTATGAAAAGAATCAAGTATCTGTCCAAGAGGATGTACAGTGGGGCAAAAAAGTATTTAGTCAGCCACCGATTGTGCAAGTTCTCCCACTTAAAATGATGACAGAGGTCAGTAATTTACATCATAGGTACACTTCAACTGTGAGAGACAGAATGTGAGAACATAATCCATGAATTCACATGGCAGGATTTTTAAAGAATTTATTTGTAAATCAGGGTGGAAAATAAGTATTTGGTCAATAACAAAAATTCAACTCAATACTTTGTAACATAACCTTTGTTGGCAATAACAGAGGTCAAACGATTACTATAGGTCTTTACCAGGTTTGCACACACAGTAGCTGGTATTTTGGCCCATTCCTCCATGCAGATCTTCTCGAGAGCAGTGATGTTTTGGGGCTGTCGCCGAGCAACATGGACTTTCAACTCCCTCCACAGATTTTCTATGGGGTTGAGGTCTGGAGACTGGCTAAGCCACTCCAGGACTTTCAAATGCTTCTTACGGAGCCACTCCTTTGTTGCCCGGGTGGTGTGTTTGGGATCATTGTCGTGTTGGAAGACCCAGCCACGTTTCATCTTCAAAGCTCTCACTGATGGAAGGAGGTTTTGGCTCAGAATCTCACGATACATGGCCCCATTCATTCTGTCCTTAACACGGATCAGTCGTCCTGTCCCCTTAGCAGAAAAACAGCCCCAAAGCATGATGTTCCCACCCCCATGCTTCACAGTAGGTATGGTGTTCTTGGGATGCAACTCAGTATTCTTCTTCCTCCAAATACGACGAGTTGAGTTTATACCAAAAAGTTCTACTTTGGTTTCATCTGACCACATGACATTCTCCCAGTCCTCTGCTGTATCATCCATGTGCTCTCTGGCAAACTTCAGACGGGCCTGGACATGCACTGGCTTCAGCAGCGGAACACATCTGGCACTGCAGGATTTGATTCCCTGCCGTTGTAGTGTGTTACTGATGGTGACCTTTGTTACTGTGGTCCCAGCTCTCTGCAGGTCATTCACCAGGCCCCCCCCGTGTGGTTCTGGGATTCTTGCTCACCGTTCTCATGATCATTTTGACCCCACGGGATGAGATCTTGCGTGGAGCCCCAGATCGAGGGAGATCATCAGTGGTCTTGTGTGTCTTCCATTTTCTGATAATTGCTCCCACAGTTGATTTTTTCACACCAAGCTGCTTGCCTATTGTAGATTCACTCTTCCCAGTCTGGTGCAGGTCTACAATTCTTTTCCTGGTGTCCTTCGAAAGCTCTTTGGTCTTGGCCATAGTGGAGTTTGGAGTCTGACTGTTTGAGGCTGTGGACAGGTGTCTTTTATACAGATAATGATTGCAAACAGGTGCCATTAATACAGGTAACGAGTGGAGGACAGAAAAGCTTCTTGAAGAAGACGTTACAGGTGATCTGCAACCTTTTCCAATATTTTAGAGATTTAGAAATGGGTCTGTAATTTTTAGGCTGCGATGAGTCCAAACTTGTTTTTTTAAGGATAGGTTCAATAACTGTATGTTTGAAAACAGATGGTACAGAGCCCAGAAAAACTTGCCCTGATATTTCTGATTTTATTCTCAAAGAATGCTAGAAAGTTGTTACAGTCAGACCTTGAGTAAATTGGCATAAGAGGGGCGTGAGGTGAAACAATCTGGTTTATGGTGTCAAACAGGACTTTAGAGTTATTTTTGTTTGCAGCAATCAGCTGGGCAAAGTTAGTGACCCTGGAAGTTTTCACTGTCTCATTCAGAGATGTTCTCAGTTCTTTAAAGTACAGCCTGTGACTTCCTAATCTAGTTGACTTCCAAAGTCTCTCAGCTCTGCGGCATGTCCTTCTGAGACTGTAAATGTTTTTGATGAATCCAAGGACTTTTTCTCTTGCTAGAAAAAGTAACCTGTTAACAGGAGCTACTTTATCTAAGATACTGCAGCACTGTTTATCCATTGCGCGTGAGTGTCTCTCTCTCGTGGAGCTGATGCAGAGGCATAAACTAGGCTCCCCGGACGAGCTGGCCCAAGTAGCTGGGGAGAAGGAAGTCTGGGCCTCCCTGCTTAGGCTGCTGCCCCGTTACCTGACTCTGCATAAGCGGCAGAAAATGGATTAAAAAAAATCTTTGAAATTTTTTTGTTTGTCCACAAACCATGTTTACCACGTTATCACATCCACACTGTAGCATTTTTAAATATCTGGTCATTATTTGACATCTATAAACAATTTCCTTCAATGCAGTTCTTTCGCACGTTTTGTTTTGCATAAACAAATGAGTGTGGGGCAGTAAATCAACAAAAAGACGCAGAAAGAATCTAAGTAAACACTGACACTTTTATTTAATCTGTGTGTGTGTGTAGAAACGCCGAGACATTCACCATGCTGCTCCCTGCGCTGCTGCTGCTGTTCCTGGTCTGCAGGACTCAAGCATCTCATGTGTATGGCACCATGATGACCTACTACCCAAAGAACATGGGTGCAGATGGATCCATCTCTGTAAGTTGAAGTATTTTCTCTCCAAATGCATTACTTTTACCAACACTTCCTGTTAAATCTACAGGTGATCCTTCGCTACAAGTTGAACTACCTGACATGCCCTTATGTGGACGTGTGGACTTGCAGTGGAAACTGTGGGAATCAGACGCAGAGCTTTTTATCAGCCCAAGTGGATGTGAGCAGTGGTGAATGGTGTCAGAGAGAAGGAATCATGACTCAGCTGGTTCCCAACAACTCTCCCCTTCAGCTTGTGTGAGTCCAAATCAACATTCTGAGAAAATACATTTTTGTGCATTGATTCGGACGAAAAACCCACTCCAGATTTAATCCAGAGGTGGTGCTAGACTGTTTTGTTGTCCGTCATTTTGGCCCACAGGGTTCGAAAGAAGAAGAAAAAAAAAATACGGTCATGATTGATTTTTTTAGGAAATCCTCCCACAAACACTTGTGCACCAGAACCTTGTGGTTCTGCTGTGCAGGCCTGTGACCTGTAGTCACAGATGCACTCCGAGCTTCGGCACTCTGTCCACTTGCACGTGCTGTCAATAACGAGATGCATTTACAATGGTGTCCGAGTGTGAGATAATGCTCAGAAGGTCTTTTCTTCATAGATTGTGTTCCTGCTGTGATGTCCTCTGTGTAGAATGTTTAAAAGGCCTGTGCCCATGCACAATTCAAGGTGTGATTTGCAGTCTTTTAAATGAAGGCCTTCAGTCACTGTTAAAAACAAACAGGTCAAATATAGTAAATGTGCGGTTAACGGGACCCCTATTTAAATAAACACAACCCATGTGATTATAACTGTCCGTGAGCTCCTCTGATCATGCTAGCTTCTGAGAATGTGAGGTATATTGCTGGACTTAAGAGATCTGTTTCTCACTACTTTAGGATGTCTACCAACATTTGGGCAACAAACCTAAATGGCATATCTTCCCGGACAGCTGTGACTTTTGTTGAACTGAGGACCCGATCTGACACTGGCAAACCCAACACATCACCACAGACCACCATCATCCCAGTTGTGAAGTAAGTTAGTGTTTAGAAACATCAATGCAATGCAAAGAGCCAAAAAATGGTCAAAAAGTTTCATTAAAGGTGTCTTAAAATGAAGGTTATTTCATGGGAACTAGGGATGCATCTATATTGGTATTGGCTGATGTTAGTCATTTTTAACATGTTGGTATTGGTTTTCCTTGCTGTCAGTGTGTGATAGAAGGGTGTGTGGGTGTTTTGGGCTCCTGACAAACCCTTGCATTGTCCGTCCAGAGCTACACTGATGCTTCCAGTTTCATAGTCAGGGAGAAAGAAAAGGAATTGCCACAGGATAAACGAAAATATGTGATTGAACTCTATGAAACAGGAAAAGGATATGAAAAGATATCCAACATAGTGATGATGCCAATCAGCAGTGCACATACTCCCATCTGTTGAAACCAAACCACAGTCAGGTGGACCAACAAACCTTTCTGCATCCACTAGTCATGAACCGTTCCCTGCTCCTGTGTTTCCCGTGATTGTTTAGTTTATCGTTTGCATCTGCCTCTCATTACCTGATTACCTGCCCCTCATGTATTTAATCCCTGTTTGCTTTTGTGTTAGTTGTCGGATTGCCTGTTTACTTCTGTGGGTTCCTGCGAACTCCTGTTCCTGATGTCTCCTCAGCACTGATGAAATGAAAGACCTTATTTGCCTACAACTGCCTCTAGTTTGTTCTCACACACTTTTGGATCTTACTCCCCTCCCAAAAATGACACAACTTGTAGAAAACGTTGCACAGTACAAAGAAAACCCCCGAAAAAACTTCTGCGAACATTCAGGACCACCTCAAGGACAGTGGTGTGGCTGTTCCAAGAAGCACAATCTAGATGCGCTTGAAGAAAAATGGCCTACAAGGCCGAGGTGCCAGAAGAAGGCCATTATTGTGCCAATGCCCCAAAGCATCTCACTTACGAAATGCCAAATAGCACAGAGACGAGCCTCAAAGATTTTGGAACAAAATCATTTGGAGTGATGGGACCAAATTCGAACTTTAGCCACAACCATAAACATTTGGAGAGGAGTCAACAAGGCCTTTGATGAAAAGTGTACAGTTCCAACAGTGAAGAATGGAGGTGGTTCTCAGATGTTTTAGGGATGTGTGTTACCAAGGCACTGGACAGCTGGTCACGACTGATGGCAAGATGAGTGCAGGTGCTTACCAAAAGATTCTGGAGGAGAATTTGCGCTCATTCGCCCGAAAGCTAAGCATGGGTCGCACTTGGATGTTCCAGCAACACAATGATCCAAAACACATGGCCAAGTGGATCTGCCACTGGCTGCAGCAGACGTGAGCGGTTTTGTTACAAACATTTGTACCATAAGCACAAACACTGTTAAAGTTGCATCCAGACGAATAGGACGAGTGATGTTAAAACAAATCTGCCGTATTAAGAATCTGGCTTGCTGCAAACATTGCTCCATCAGAGGACTTCTTCCTGTTTCTAGAGACTCTACTGGCTCCAAGTGAAGCCACCTGCAGGAATATAGATAAATAACTGATAGGATATCACAAAAAAACATATTGTTACCAATCTAGGTGTAAACATTGATTCAGAACTGAAATTTGACGCACAAATTAACACGGTAGCGCGTTTCAGTATTTTTCACTTGAGACACCTGGCTAAAGTCAAGCCCCTGTTGTCTAAGGAGCATCTACAGCTTGTTATTCATGCATTCATCCTGTCCGGACTTGACCGCTGCAATGCACTGTATGCCAGTCGGAGTCAGGGCGCGGTTGCTCACCTACAGCTGGTTCAGAACTCAGCTGCTAGATTTTTGACAGGCACGAGACGTAGTGACCATATTACACCGGTGTTGTCGGAACTCCACTGGCTTCCTATCCAGTACAGAGCAAAGTTCAAAGTGCTGATGCTTGTGTTCAGGGCTCTTCACAATACTGCTCCTGCCTATTTATCAGCACTACCACAAAGACACGTCCCCACCCGCTCTCTTTGCTCTGCTGACCAGGAGTTATTGGTGGTCCCTCGTTCCAGATGCAGATCTAGGGGAGATCGTGCATTCATGGTCCTTGCTCCACCTTTGTGGAACAGTCTACCGTTGACTGTCAGGCTGGTGCCCTCCTTCTGCATTTTTAAGTCACGTCTGAAGCCCCATTATTATGTCCAGGCGTTTTCACCACTGGAGTCTGCAATTTTGTCTTGATTTGAAATGTTGTTTTTTTTATCAGTTTTTCTGTTATATTTTATTGTGTTTTAATTTTTTTTATCTTTGTTTGTTTTTATTAATGGGATTGCTTTTAATGTTGTGTTCAGCACCTTGAGCTCCTGCTAAAGGTTGTAGAAGGTGCTCTATGAACGAATAAAGGAAAGAAAAATGACAAAAATATGCCCTTAAGTTTTCATTTGATAAGAAATGTTTTCACACATTAGTACAGAAAGAGAAGTTGTGTGTGTGTGTGTGTGTGTGTGTTTTTGTGAAGCGCCTCGAGATTTTTATCTTGAGAGGTTCCATAAAATCATCATTTCTCCTTCTAAGCGATTCCAAGTAATCCAGCACCAGTGCCTTTTAAAACGTCTGAGTTTTAGGAGAAAATGTACTTTTCAGTGAACTGTTTAATTTCACAGTCATCTTGCTTTAACTTGTGAACACTTTAGGGTATTTATGACAAAGCTGTCCAACAAAAGTAAAGCAATCAGAAAACAAACAGGATGAAAAAGAAAGTCAGCTATGATATTTCCAAATTTGCAAGTCAAACAGCACCAGCTAAAAGTGCCAGCTTTTTAGCTGGTGCTGTCTGACTTGCAAATTATGGATAATGTTTAAGTTTTAAGTAAAGAAGTGTTAAAGAGCAAGTTCACTGAGAAACATTTTTTACTTGGTATTTTTTTAAAATACGGTCAGTGACTCAGAGTTTTACTTACATTAAAATGGCCTTCTACTCTTATTTCCTGCATTAGCTGCTGATAGAAAATAAAAGTGGAAACACGTGTCCAAAACGTCACACGGCTCTTCCTCACAATGATGACTGGCATCTATGGCTATTGTTAATTATGCCTCCAGGAAAGAGCAGAGCATGCCTCAGCTCGTAAAAGCTAGTTGTTAGCATTAGCTACTTCATGACATTGCAGAACTCCTTCAGGTTTGCTTTATTTATGGAGATAAAACGTCAATGTTGCAGAGCAAACTTATGTAGTGGTAGAGTTGCGTTGCTGTTAGCCAATCAGAGGTGAGATGGTTGAATATCATGAATAATGAAACTCACTATTTTCCAATGCTGCCCATGCTCCGCTCAGTTTCTACTTCCTGAAACGGGGAGTGCCAGAGCTTTTTCTTCACAGAGAATGCCGCACAAGGTCTTCATTTATGATAAAGACAACAGCAAATGTTTTGGAATAACAAATGAATGACCTTCAAATGAGTGAGTTTGGCCCAGGTCACACGGCAAGATAGTTGTGCCAATTTTTGACCAGATTCTCCTCTTCAAGCAACTTTAAGAATGGGCCCAAATGCCTAAAGATAATCTTATCAGATATCCCTGCCATGTCTTAACCCACTCAGGCTCAAAATAAGTTTTGATAAAAGGACGAACAACTAAGTCCTTCTGTGGTACTTCTGAGTTCAAAAATGCTCATGAAATACGTATGTGGAGTAACCAGGTAGGTAGGCTTTAACTGTTGCAAATCTGCAACGCCTGCCTCCAGAGGGTTGAAAGTGCAAAGCATTGTTCCAAGGGATGATTCCAAATCAGGGGTAATCACCATGTAGGAATACTGGCCCAATATTGAAGCGTTTGTGCCTGTGCCTTATTAGCACCAGATAATGGAACCACACTGGTTGGAGTAAGGGAGATCCAAATCTCCTTCTCTTCGGCCATACTTGTTTACTCTGAACTAAGTTGATCTTGATACGTTTAGTGAGTTTACCCGTCTGACTCTGGAATATTTGTGAGTGAAACTGATTTGTGTCCAGTGTTTTTTATTTCCCATGCGGCCGCTCACCACATACTGAACGACTAAAACGATCATATCCGTCATCCCTTGATAACCGCGAGTGATCTCTCATATTTTGAAAATTTCTCAACAGTTTAAAGTCTTGCTATGTGAACTGAGCCTTAAAAACATTTGAAAACTAGTTAAAATGAGAACTGCTGTTGGCCTGGAAATCCCATATATTGTTCCTTAGAAGAGGCAGTAGTTAACAAGAAGTATAAGAACCAGAGAACTAAATAAAATTAGAAGAAAACGCTGAAGTCATTGTTCAAGTTATGCACATCTTTTGTGGAATTACAGATTTTTGATTTTGAATCACCACTTTGATGACTTCTCATTTGGATAACTTATGAGAATCTCATGAATAAGAAGCTTGCTTACTGACTTTATTAAGTTTTAGTTGACCGTCTTATTTTGTTCTATTATTATATTTATCCTATTGTTTTCTGTTATTTCTCTCAACTCAACTCAGTGCACGCGTGTGCACAGACACACACACACACACACACACACACACACACACACACACACACACACACACACACACACACACACACACACACACACACACACACACACACACACACACACACTTATTGGATTGTGCATTTAATCGATGTCTGTGTCTGACTATCCATCCTGAAGTGTCTGTGTGTGTCTGCATGTGTGAATGATATATTGGGACTAATATGTGTGAATGTGATCTTTTATTTATTATATTTTTAATATTGGTGTTTACAGGTTTTTATGCTCAGTAGCTATTCATGTGTAATGCTTTGTTGTGAAGCACATATCATTGGCTGGCATGAAATGGGCTATATAAATAAAGTTTTGATTGATTGACTTAATAAATACATAACAAAATATATTTAAAGAAAAGTGATGTTAACTTTGAACATGCCCAAGGCATAAAACATAATTGTGTTTGTGAAATTAATTAGCCTTTTCTCCCTCTTTCAGAGCTCCTTCAAACTGTCAGACATACGTTGACCTGTTGGCTTTTGACCCAGATGGAGATAAGGTCAGATGCAGATATGGAGACGATTCCTCATCGGAGTGTAGCCCATGCACACCTCCACCTATCCTCAACCTCAGTTCAGTATGTAAAATTAGTTACTCTTATCACACATTAGATACAGTCCCTGGCCCCCAGAAACTAGCCAGACAATAATATTTTATTGGACTGTTGTTAGCTTTGATAACAGCACATGCTCACCATGATACTGCAGCATCTCCAGGTTCATTTCCATCCATCAATCAATCAATCAATCAATCAATCAATCAATCAATCAATCAATCAATCAATCAATCAATCAATCAATCAACCAACCAATCAATCAAAGATACTTTATTAATCCCAGAGGGAAATTAGAGTTTCAGTACACACAATTCAGAGATCAGACATACATGGGCAAGACACATGACAAGAATTGGTGACTGTGGTCATTCGCAACCCTGAGTCGAGCCACCTTAATAGAGATAAGAGGGTAACACGAGGAATTGATTCAGGAGGAGGGAAAAAAAGGCACTTCATAGCTACCCTCCCACCAGGAGGGCAGCTTTGCTCTGCAAAAAAACACCTCAAACAGATAAGCAACAGACAACACAACATAACATGAAACTCCAATAGGAAGGTGGTGGTGGTAGTGGTGGGGTGGGGGGTGGGGGGTGGGGGCTGGGATCCTGTTTCCCCAGTGAGAGCAGCCATCTACGGTGCTCAGCCACTGTAGTCACAAGTGGGAGGGAGATCTTGGGAGGAGCGCAGGGCACATTGACTCCTGCAGGTTGATGACCTCGCCAGGCTGAAGTCCACCAATCCGAAGGTGGGGCGGGGGGGTCAGGTATTCACACCATCTGTCTGCATTCCTTTGTGGGGGTTTGTTGTTGGCGTCTCAAAGGCTGCTATGGCATCAGATTCGGATAACAAGACTTTGTTTGGGTCAGGCTGAGATAATTTTCCTCTCAGCCTTCAGTCTTTAAACTGATCATTCCAGTCCTTCAGTGAAGCCAATTTAGGTTTTTAAACATGTCCTCACCGTCCGGTGACACTCTCCGAGATGACATCCATTTTGCTCACTAATACCAGTATCGCAGCTAGAACATTGTCCAGCTTGCGATTCACCTCGAGTAGTATCCCAGTCTGTGAGGTCTCCACACGGACGGTGCTTTTCGTGGGTGCGGGTCGCCCTCCAATCGCTCCCGTCTTCCCAAATTTCCAGAAAACCAGATATCCTCCCACTCCAATCAGAAGAAATCCAGTGATCATCAGGCCAAACATCCACACGTCTTCGACGTCCTCAATGGACAGCTGGGAGAGGCATACGTTCTTTCACTCCTTCCAGGAATCCAGCACATACCCCGCTGGGTGTGTCCCTTGCGGGCAAGTGGGAGCCCCCTGCTCCGTTGTCACTGTTGAAAAAATCTCATCAATCGTGTTGAACGACCAATTTATTAAATCCATGGTTAAAAATAGGGTTTTTCAGAAGAAATGCAGAGAAGCGCTCTGTGGGCAGACAAGACAAAGAACCTTGGAAAAAAGATAAGGGAGCAAAAAGAGAAGCGTCTGTACTCTGGGAGTGCCGGAAGAAGAAGATGCAGTGTTGCATTCAATTTTCTCTAAGCTCCTGTATTGATGATGGAACCCAACCCCTGCACAAACCCCTGTGGCCCATGTGGCCATTATCCAATAGGAGGCCCATGCCTATTTGTTTGGTTAAATCCAGGTGGTTACTTTTTTACTCAGGCAGTGCTTATAGATATTTTATAGAAAATAAATTATATTTGAAGCAAGTTGGTTTTGCTGCAAGGTTGTCTTTTTCTTTTTGTTACAAAATCTTTAGTTCAGGACTATTCAATTGTGGGCCTTGAGGGCCGGTATCCAGCACAGTTGAATGGTTTCTCTGCTCCAGCACACTAGATTCAGTGGTTGGATCACCTGTGCATCAGGCTCTGCAGAAGCCTGTTAATAACGTACAAATTTAAATGAGGTATGTTGATGAGGTATGTTGTGTCGCGTTGAAGGTAGGAGGTCTGGACCCAAAATGCAAGAACCTAGAGCTACACAGGCAGGAGTGGTTGCAAAAATCAGAATCCTTTATTTAGGATGAGTTGCAAAAATCCAAAGAAGTGGAATCTAAGCCTCGCCTACAAAAACACAGAAAGCCAAAAAAAAAAAAAAAAGCTCAAACTTATGAGCAGGAACCTAGAGCACAGGAGGGAGACCAGAACAATGCTGACAAAGACAAAGTCTAACAAAACACTGAGAGACGAGACAGGGTTATATACACAGGGGCTGGGTGATTTAGGGAATTGGGCGCAGGTGAGACTGATAAACTGAGAGGAGGAGCAGAAACAGGCAGGGGAGAACACCAGATCTAAATCCTGTAAAACAAAGCTACTAAACTAAAATAAACCTAAACACTGTAGAACAAAGACACAGGAGGTCTAAAGATAAGTAAACAAATGTCCTAAATATGAAACAACACACTAAAAGAGTTATGAACTAGATAATCTGAACATATAGAAAACTAAAAACAAGTGCAGTGACTAGGGGGAACATGAGGGAAACCAGGAGGGGGCTGGGGACCAAAGAGACACAGAACATGACACGTTGAAGAAGGGTTACAACCAAAACGTGCTGGATACTGGCCCCCGAGGCCCGGAGTCGAACATCCCTGCTTTAGTTGATTTGTTCTGTTCTCTGTCAGTCTTGTACTCTGTCATTCAGCCCGACCCCCAGCAGTGCTGAAGGTTTATACGTCATCCAGCTGGTGATGGAGGACTTTCCCACACAGAACATGGTCCTGACTCAAAGTAATTGTTCACAGGAGGTGAAAACTACCAGCAGCGCTATCAGCAAGATACCCGTTCAATTTGTTTTCAAAGGTAAAATTACTTATCTTGTTTAGGAACAACAGAGCTGCATTAAGATCTGATTTTGATAAAACGAACAAACAAAAAAGTAAAAAAAAAAAAAAAAAACTATTCAAATTATTAACTTTTGCAATAAAGTAGTAAAAAGTATCTCATTTTTATTTCCTGTACAAATTAATACATTTTTACCTGTGTCCAAATTCAGGAGCTGTCTCCTTCCGAGTACACATTGTAAAGGGGAACCAGGAGAGTTATATATATTATACATATATATATATATATAGTATATATACACACACTCCTAAATGGACATGGTTGGACAGGTAGACAAGGACTCTGAATTTGGACACAGCCTTGGTCTGACAGCAAATTACACTAACAATCATTTGTGTGAAAGTGGTGAATCACTTCATTGACCGATGTCTTTACTGCCACAAAAAAAACGTCATCATGACTGAGTTTTGTGATTCCTGTGTTGTTCCAGTTCTTCCTGCAGTCCCATCCTGCTCTGATGGTCTCTATCTGCCCAGATTTCTTCCTCCAACTCCAGAAAACGGGGCTCAGTTCAACGCTGCTGTTAATCAGAGTCTGGAAATCACCATCAGAGCAGAAGCAACTCAGTCTGTGTAAGAGGAAGTAAAACTTAATTATGAAGAACAAACATCAGTTGGGTCAGTCGATCTCATCTGTTGCATCACAAAAACAGACAAATGACATGTTTACCAAGGCAAGAGCAATGGAAGAGGAGGTTTAACAGAATAAGCAGTTTGTATTTTGCACACACATAAAAAAATACAACTCTGTACTATTTTTGTTTCCAAACGCAGCAGGAGGGTAACACTTACACACATTATAAGAAAATACAACTAGCAGAACTGCAATCTAAAAATGCACAAGAACTGACAATGCACACAGGAGGAGACAACAAAAATAACAAAAAAATAGAACTAAACTCTGACCAAAAATAACATTTAGGTCAACCCTGGTCCCCAGGACCCCCCTGTCCTTCCATGCCTTTGCTTCAGCACACCTGATTTGCATTGCCTCCTGCAGACACCTGTTAATCACTCATTTATTTAAGTCAGGTGGTGTTTGAAAGTAAACATGTAGGACAGGGGGGCGCTGAGGACCAAGGTTGAAAAACATGGATTTAGACCCTGAAACAAAGGCCAGTATCAAACGTTTTGGGCTTGTAGGAGACATTCATCTGTCCTCTGAAACACCTGTTTATTCCTGGTGAAATTCAGGATCACTGAGCTCCTGTTCAGCGGGCCGTACGACGTTGTCAAAATCACATCAGGATCAGGAAACTTCACCCTGAGATGGACGCCGTCTGACATCAGTGATAAGGAACATCTTCCCATCTGTTTTGTCATCCAGGCAAGGTCGGTATCTTCCTTGATGAATGTTGAAGTGTTTGAAGGTGACATTAATGAAAAATTCACTCCTTTAGTCATTCAAATGAAACAGACTGAAAATATGTCAGTTAATAACAAAAGTCTGTTTATAAAGTTTCTTACCTCTGAAGTGGAGCTCCAGCTTCAACACCAAAGTAAAGTGTCCAGTTCACATTGATTTAACTTGCTAGGGCTAGTTCCTCAAGACTTATCCCAGCAGAGGTTGGATTGTGTTCACTGAAGGATCTTAAACTAAATCAAATTCTTTGAAACTAAAGTTTCACAATTCGTCTACTGCTCTGAATTATTTCCACAGTTTTAACAGTTCTGTTTATCAGTCCGAGCTCCGATGTGTTGTTGTGGGAGTTGGAACCAGTGAGTAGATTTCCTTATTCCTCATATTACAAAACCCATTAGTTATTTACTGAAGTCACATGTTTTTGCTTATCTGCTGTCCTCGCCCCTCCACCAACTCCAGCTCCTCCTCCAACACCATGTGAGTACAAGAAAAGCACAGTAGGTGTTTTACAGTCTGCACTGTAATTACCGACTGTTACCAGGGCACGTTGTGTCTACTATTGTTTTTTCTTCATTTATTTCTGTTTAGATTTATATACCAATGCCTCTAAACCATACAGCATGGCCGCTCTCACTACTGGAACCCTTTTATCACACCTGACACTGTTCTCCACCCCGTTACCTGCTTCTTCACCTCTTTTCTACTCTCACACCTCTCACACCTGTTCTCTGCCACTCCAGACCTCCACATGCTATAACAGCTCCTCGCAGCACCCCGTCACACACTTTCTCTAAATCTGCTGCTTCTCTCTACTTTTTCATCAGTATCCTTACAGCAAAAGTAGTGCAGTACTCTGTAGTACTCTTTCTTAGCGTGAAGTATCTTTTGCTTGAACAGTGTACTACAGTGCTTGTTGGTATAGTTTTTAAATTATTTTGTTCTAAAGTTTATTTAAACTTTTACTGCTTTTCACGTTTACTGCCCGCTGTCTGCCATGACAATGCTAAGTTCAGACTAATACAGGATTCTTCTCTTCTCTTCTCTTCTCTTCTCTTCTCTTCTCTTCTCTTCTCTTCTCTTCTCTTCTGACATGTAAAAATGTGTAAAAATTCAAGGAGTATAAAATCTGTTGCAAGGCACTGTATAAAAAAAATCGTATACCAAGTCAGTTCCAGGTTTTTGGTCTGAATGCAAGTCAAGTCAACTTTATTTATAAAGCACTTTTCAACAGCATAAAAGCTGACCAAAGTGCTTAACAAGCCAAAAAGAACAGAAGTTCCCTAAAAAGTCTAAAAATAAGATAAAAAGTTCATCACAAAGTAAAAACATGATAAAAACAAACATATCAAACTGACATAAAAGCCACTAAAAACAGATGCATTCTCAAACTGAATTAAAAGCAGCTGAGAACAGATGAGTCTTTAAAAGTGATTTAAAACCCAACAGTGACGAAACCATCCTAATCTGAATTGGGAGTGCAATCCACAACCTTGGAGCTGCTACTGAGAAAGCTCTATCACCCCTGAGCTTTCTCTTTGTTCTCGGCACCTCCAGGAGAAACTGGTCGGTTGACCTCAGTGACCAAGACGGGGAGTGAGTAACTAAAAGTTCACAAAGATACTGCGGAGCATGGCCATGTACAGCTTTAAATGCCAATAAAAGAACCTTGTGTCAGGTTCGTTGGCAGATCTGAAGCATGACTGAGAGGATCTGTTGCCCAGATGCGGAGTGATGGAAATAACCAGCGTGGTTATCTCCTGAAGGTTTAGTTTGAAGGTTTAGAGGGCTGGTAAGCCTGGAGACTCGGAACAAAGTCTGGTGAGAACGATGACTGAGCAATGAATGAAACGCCGGCACTTCCTTAAGTAGTGACGGCGTGATGACGTCAGCCGCCACGTTGGTGGCAGGAATGATTGGAATGAAGTCAGCGGGAGGAGTTTGTGACACCTTGTACTGCACCCTAAAATCCACAGGCAGCCAGTGCAGTGAAGCTGACTTTGGGGTAATGTGCTCCCTCTTTCTCGAACCCGTCAATAGGCGTGCTGCTGCATTTTGCACCATTTGAAGACGGGAGAGGTGAGACTGAGGAAGACCAAGGTACGGTGCGTTGCAATAGTCAAGGTGCGATGTAATAAACGCGTGATTCACCATCTCAAAGTCATGACTTGAGAGCAGACGTTTAACCTTGGCGATTGCAGACTGATTCTTTTTTGATAGTTACAGTAAATTGATTGAAATGGGAATGGTAGAGAGGATAAATGTTCTTCTCTCTAATCTCAGTCTTTGTGTGGAGACTTTGACTCATTCATCATGTTGTGTTCTCTGTGCTGATGCTGGCCTGTGGGACTCAAGTTGGTTTTCATGGCATTGTGAATACCTACACTGTGAAAGACTTTGATGGAAATGGATACCCGGTAAGCTCAGATACTTGGTTAAAGTTTGGTTTTGCATTTGAAACTTTGATTGTACCTGAATCCTATTTCACTTCAAATCTACAGGTGATCAGACGTGTAAAATTCAGCTTCAGTTCATGTGAGGCGTTCGACTCGTATTATTGTGGTGGAAACTGTAGTAATAGAGGAGATATACATACGGTTGAGGAAAGCGTTGGTGAATGGTGTCAGAAAGAAGTCAACATGAGTTGGTCTCAAACCAGTTTCAATACATCTTCTGGATGGTGAGTCCCATTTACCTTTAATATTGTTGTATATTTAGTGACATTTTACAATACTGAATGAGAAATAAAGTTTCCATTCAAAATACTCATTAATTTGACTCAGCTTCTGCTTTTACAATAAAAACAATCATTGCGTGTTCAGCTCCTAGAAATGAAAATATTTTATTATTTGAGAAGTTTTGTTGGATTTCAGAGATCTGTGTAACATCTGAAAACTTCTCATTATCTTTGTGCTAGGTGGGAGGGTGAGGTCTGGATACCCAACATGAATGGTATTTCAACATTTAAAGCTTTTAATTACTTAGAACTGAGGAACCGCTCTGACATCGGTAAACCCAACTCATCACCACAGACCAGCGTCCTTCCAGCTGTGAGGTAAGTTTCTGTCAGTCATCACATGTTGGATTTTATTATGTTGGGTTTGGGAAATTAAGTGCTTTAAGGGCTCAATATATATATATTACCTCTACTTATGACCAATAAGCTGTGATCCTCTATCTAAATATAGAATATCAACCTGCTTGGTCCTTATTGTGTTTTAATCAGAAGTTTCTAGGATTCTTTGTTTATTAAGGGATTGTACACACTTCGTTTTGATTCAGAAAAGAGTCAGGTTTATAAAAGTAAGAATTTATTTTACCAGCAATTAAAACATGACAGGTTAACTAACATTTACTGTGATGGATGGAACTAGATGTGATGTATGAAACCTATGTGTGAATGCGATGTTATCAGAACTTCCGTTTCTAGGAGAGCTGAGTTCTGGATGTAAAATAATTTGGTTTGCGTTAAGCTATGAAGTTGATTATTATCAAAAGGCATCAGACGCTATCTGTGTGTCTACTTCACCTGTTTCGGAGAGCCTCTTGGTGGATCCGAAGGTCAGAGAGGTCGGATGACCTCTGGCACCGGAGGGCTGTAGAATACTGTGGCACCGACCCTTCAGTCCAGAGATATCTCGGGTCACGGCAGATGGATGGAACCGCGCATCCTGGACTCTGTAAGGCAGGGGTGTCAAACTCACACGGGGCCGAAATGAAACTCTGGGACGGAGTCGAGGTCCAAACTTAATATTTTTGAAAAAGTGACGCCAAATTTGCACATTTTCTTTATCAACATATATGCAATTTTGAACCTTTAAATTTGGAAACAAACTTATTTCTGCATTAACACTGAATGTGGAATAACCAAATTACACACGAGCAAGTCAATTTTAAATAAAAGGCATCAGTGGTATTCATTACTTGTGGTATATTCAGCATTTTTAAAATCTATTCAGGATGTGTGTTTTCTTGATTATTCATTTTTCTTATTTTTTATTCTCCTTTTTTTCTCCTGTAATAAGTGTCATCGCTGCTGTGATATCTAGCTTTCCCCACTGAGGAACAATAAAGGGATTTTCTATTCTATTCATCTATCTGCAGCCTTTCCATTTCCTGTTTACTGCAGGTTAAATCTTTTCTCACGGGCCAACAACAAAATAAAAATATAATTTTATCTTAAATGAAAATGCAACATCTCACCTGTTAACTTTCATGTTTTGGAGCAGAAAAAGAGCATAAAACCAACATATTTAAAGCTCAGTTTGCTCCACTGGTTTACTGTGATGCTTACCTGTACCAGCCAGATACCTGCATCATGGGGTTGATCTGAGCTGAGGAGGAGACTCCTGTTGTTTTGTTCATCTTCATCATAATAATGACAACATTAGATGACAACAGGTGCTCACATAGGTTTGTGCTGATGAACATGTCTGAGCAGCTTGACCGCGTTGTTGTGTGTCGGGGAGGAAACACAACCACAGCAACCACAGAGTCGTGCTGGTTTGAGCGTGTCGCTGTTCGCTGGAGTTATATCGGCTCTGTCTGGACGTTAGCTGGAAAACTTTCTCTTTCAGTCGTGAACACATTACTGAGCGGCTAGAATCTCCGTTTCTGGGCTTCAACGTCAGAAAACAGCTGAGTGAACTCGGCACTGAGTGAGAGGAGCGTTTAGTTTGTCCGAGACAGCGGAGCTGCAGACACCGGCAGCAGGCACTGGAAAAAAACACAAAGGAGGGGGTGCGTTGGCTCCGCGCTAACGCCGCAAAGCATCATGGGAGTTGAAGCCTTTGCGGTAAAATCGGCCAGCGGGCCAGTTTTAATATATTTTTGATATTTATCTCGTGGGCCACATAAAAATGCTCCGCGGGCCGCATCTGGTGTCAGACATATGTGCACTAAAGAATGTTTTTTTATTTGTTGATTTTTTTTTTGTTCAAATTTTCAAGTACACTTCAGGTGTTGTACTTGTACTGCACTGTCCTCAGGCTCCAGCCTCATTTTATATTGATTGTATTAAAACAAAGAAAACAATCTGAAGTATTTAATTAATTTACCGGTCCAGCCCACTTGGGACTAGATTTCCCTCAATGTGGCCCCTGAGCTAAAATGAGTTTGACACCCCTGCTCTAGCGGAAACATTTAAAGTCATATTACTTATTATATTCTGTAGGATTATAATATCAAGTAATTATTATTTTCATTTCATAAATCGGTTCACATTTTATTAATGACTAACACTTTGTTTGATTAGCTTATTAATATATTATTATTATTATTATTATTATTGAGACCTTGAGGCAATATCTCATGCAGATTAGTTCTTGCTGAGGAGAGGGGGGAAATGATTTTTAGGTGGAAAACAGTCACTTCATTTTGTTACACCTTATTTGGTTCAAATATTCATCAGAATCACAACATAGAAAATCAAGACCTATAATACCTCATTTTAATATTGTGAACTTTTCTAGCGTTCCTTCAAACTGCCAGAGAAATATCAGCTTGTTGAACTTTGACCCAGATGGAGATGAGGTTGAATGCAGATGTGCAGTTGGATCCTTATCAGAGTGTCTCACTTGCTCACCACCATCGATCCTCAGTGTCTCATCAGTAAGTAACAGAAACGTAGAGCGGACACCCACACCAAATAAAATTAGAGCGATATAACGTTTTAATTGAAAAACTTCCCCATCAATATAATTTTTAATATTTGAATGCCATAATATCACATTTTTACAATATACCTATTTATTACACTTGTACAATATAATTTATATTCTTTGTAAAATATAAAATTATTCTTCAAATGTGATACATCTGTGTACAGTAATAATGTGAAAACTATCCACTGTAATGTGATTTTCTTTGGTGAGGGTGGCAGCTCTCATGACATAGACAGGTGTGATTTTGACACAGATAATGAAACACCACATGTGATAAAATGTAATTTAATCTAAGATGTTTTTAGTTTTCCACTTATATTTCTCCTGTAATATGAAATCAACATGTACTTGTACTTGTACTTGTCTCAGTACTGGAGTAATGTTTGCACACTTTTCACAGAATTGTAGCAGTTAGCAGAAAAATGACCACTCACACAACTAAAACATGAAGTCAGACTAGAAAAGAAAATAGAAAACAAAAAAATGAAAAGCTTTGAAAAGTCAATAAAATTAGATTAGAAATAAAATTTCAAAAACCCAGATGAATTACTAAGAATAAGCGAATCAAGCAATAAAAGGAGCAAAGATTAACAGGGGGAGGCAACGGTTTACTTTATTTTAATTAATACATTGTGATAACAAATTAAAACAAAAGAAAAAACATAAATGAAACATAGATCCCTAAATTTTAAAACAATAATAATTAAATTGTTGTATTTTAAATGTCCTTCCCCCTTCTTTTCTACCTTTCTCCAGTCTTGTTTTCTGTCGTTCAGCCCAACTTCCAGCAGTAATGAAGGTCTATATGCAGTCCAGCTGATGGTGGAGGACTTTCCCAGACAGATCATCACTCTGACTGATTCCGGTGTACAGACCATCACTCTGACTGATTCTGGTGTTTTGCCAGTGCTGAAAACTCCCAGTGACCCCATCAGCAGGTCCCCCTTGCAGTTTGCTTTAAATGGTAAGACTCCATCTTTAGATTTTATGCTTTTAAAAGAAGAAACAATCTTTTATAAAGTGCCTCTCAAGAAAAAAAATCACAAGGTGCTTCACAAAAGCAAACTTAAAAACAAACAAAGATGAAGATGATTAAAAAATGATATAATAAAAAATGGGGAATATTTACAATGACAAATGTGAAAAAACAAAAACAAAGAAAAAGGTAGTCACGGTATCCTGAAAAAGACAGAATTGGAAGAGGCTACAGCATGAAAAGAAAAAAAGGATGATGAAGAATAAATCGAAGGTCACGCCAAAGCCAGCCAAAACAAGTGAGTCTTCAGCTGCTTTTTAAAGGAGACCACTGAGTCCACTGATCTCAGGCTCAGGAGGAGAGAGTTCCAGAGTCTGCGGACCACCGTAGCAAATGATCTGTCACCTTTGGTCTTCAGCCTGCTGCGCTGCACAACCAGTAGGCTTTGGTCACTGGACCTCAAGGACCTGCTGGGGGTGTAGGGACTGAGAAGATCACCAATGATGGTGCTTGTCCATGTAAGGTCCTAAAGACCAGAACCAGGATCTTGAAATGAACCCTGAAGTTGACTGGCAGAATGGGATGTTCTTGTGATGGAAGAAAGAAGAGCAAACAAGAGAACTGACATTCGAATCCAGGGTAAGGGCTGGATCACAGGTCACGCCAAGATTCCTGACAGATGGCTTGGTGTGAGAAGCAAGCTGACCAAGAATATCTGACTTTGGGAAAGGCCAAGAACTGACCCCTGTGGTACACCCTAACATTACATGGCTCCATTTGAGGTAAAAAATCACCCATGTGAAGCTAGATAGGACCCAATACCCCATAGAAGTTGCCGTTAGATCAAGGAGTAATAACATCACCTCTCCAGCATCGTTCATCAAGTGGATGTATTTCAGGACCTCTAAAAATGCTGTATTGAGTCTTGAAACAACACTGCAGTGTTTTAAAGATGCTCATCCAGGAATTCTAATAGCTGACTATTGCATTGTAAAAAATATTTTCACCATGACTAAGACTGATCTCTCCTGTGTTGTTCCAGTTCTTCCTGCAGTACCATCGTGCTCTGAAGGTCTCTATCTGCCCAGATTTATGCCTCCAACTCCAGCAAACGGACTCCAGATCTATGCTATTGCTAATGAGCAGCTGGCGATCATCATCAGAGCAGAGGCAACTCAGTCTGTGTAGGAGGAAGTACAACTCATTTAAACATTAAGGAGAAAACTGTGCATGCAGGAAAGCCTCTGCTCAGACAAGCTTTGGAAAAATGTCAGGCTGTCGAGCCTTAAACTATTTGACTGGATGAGTGACTCAATTGACAGAATCAGAATATTTAAACAAGAGATCAAACAAAATACTTCACTTTTATTAAATCCAGAACTAGGAAAAAAATGCATTTGACCCACACATAATGTAAAAAGTAAACAAAGTTTGAAAACTGTTTACAATGAAAACAGGGCAGCATTTTAGCTGATAGGACAGGTGGCGGCTCATTCACAGGAGGTGCTATGGCACCACCCTCCCTGACGTGAAGAGAAAAAACATAAAAGTCAAAACAAATGTCCATCCATCCATTTTCGTCTGCTTTTCTGGAGTCGGTTCCCGGGATCAGTCTAGCAGGGAGGCCCAGACATCCCTCTCCCCTCTCCAGCTGGTCCAGCTCCTCCAGGGAAATCCCAAGGTGTTCCCTGGCCAGCAACCTGTCCAGGGTGTACCCCGCCGGCTAGCCCAGAGACAGCTGGAGATAGGCACCAGCCTCCTGCCACCCAGCTGGATAAGCGGGTAAAGAAAATGGATGGATGGGTATTTACTATAAATTTGTCAATTGTGCTCAATTGTGTGTGCCTGCATGCAATCTGAATTACTTGTACATCATTTTCACCAGTTGTCTCTGATATCTAAAAATCCATCACTATTATTTCCATTGGGGTGCTGGAAAAAGGTGGACAAGTTGTGCAGAGAGCTGACCAAACCAATTAGCTTCTGCTGTTGGTGCTAGATTCACCAAGGCTACTGCTGGTTCTCAAGATGCTACAGCCTTCAGTTTGGAGAGGCAGAATCTTTCTTAGGAACATACTACGGGAGATATGTGGGGATAAAAACTAATACAAGAGGACTGCAGGAAATAAAATTATATTTAAAAGGATCATTTAAAAAATTCAGAATAAAAAGTGGGAAATAAAAAGGAAAAAACTTAAACACGAGAGCCCAAAAATACAGAACTGACAAACACCTGCATGAAAAAAAGCTAGTGAGGAAGAAACAAATGAGCAGGAGTTCACGTGAAAGCAAGCCTGAACAGATAAGTTTTCAGCTGCTGTTTAAAGGAGACCTCTGATAGAAGTTTTCCACCAAATTAGTTTCAGAGCTAACTCTGTGCTGGTGCTACAGCAAGTGCTTTACCAGTTCTAACCAGTTCTTTAAAAGCACTGGTTCCTTTTCCACAGACTCGGGGCTTAGTCGGTGCTGTAATGATGCCATCCTAAGTGTTATAAATGGTAATGGTAAGTGTTGAGACACACCTATATACGGCAACATGAGGAGAAAATATGTCATCTTGAATTTTGACTTGCAGCGTGTAAAAAAAAGTCTATATATAACTTGGAATAGAATAGAAAAGGTTCCTTTTATTGCCCCTCGGTGGGGACATTTTGGCATGACAGCAGCAATCACATCTATTACAGGAGTAAAAACAAAGAAAGAAATTAAATCCAGTGCAATCCAATTTTATCTCTACACAACACTGTTGACCAAAGTGCTGCACAGCCATAAACAAGTACATATATAAAAAACAACAAAACACACCAATAATAAAACGCATCACAGCTAAAATTATTCTGGAGACAAACACAAAATAAACATGGGCATATGACATTCAAACAAGGCTGAATGCACAACAATCAGATGGTGTTAAATGCTAGCGAGAAGAAGTGCGTCTTGAAAAGAGTTTTAAAAACCACAAGCGAGGAGGCTTTCCTTATATTGACAGGCAGCTGATTCCATTGGCTAGGAGAAGCCACAGCAAAAGACCTATCACCTCTCCGCCTCAGCCCTCGAAACAACCAACTTCAGCTGGTCAGCTGACCTTAACAGGCTTCGTGGACTGTGTGAAATGAAGACCAGGGACTCAGAGTAGCCACGTTAGACAAGCGTTTAATCCGCCAGCACCCAGCTGCGAGATAACATTAAACCAACATGGTGGCTCGCAAAGCCTCCTGGGAACAGTAGTCCTACTACTACAGATTGTATGGCAGGAGAATGACCGAGAGGTATGATGGTGCCAGGCCAAATAAAGATTTATATGTCAGCACAAGAATTTTAAAAGGAATTCTAAAAACAACTGGAATCCGGTCAAAATAAGATAGCACCAGGGTGATGTGACCATACCTACAGGTGCCTGTTAGCAAACGTGCTGCTGCATCCTGCACCAGCTGCAGTCTTGAGAGAGATTCTTAACTCACCCCAATATAAAGACCATTACAATAGTCCATTCTTGGGGTAATAAAACAGTCTTTCCATGTCTCTTTTTACCAGGACAGATTTAACCTTAGCCAATTTCCTTAACTGGACAAAAGCAGGATTTTACCAATACAGTTTATCTGCTTATCAAATTTCAGCTCAGAGTCTACCTTGACCCCCAAGTTTGAGATGACAATGGGACAAGACAACAATGCATCCAAGAGAGAAGGAGAAACACACGATTACCCGCTGAATTAAAAAGATAATTTCGGTCTTGCTCTCATTTACTCTCAGAAAATTAGAAGCCATCTACACTTTTACCTCCTCAAGACACTGTTAATCCTTGCCAACCCCTTAACTGGAGCATAAGTTGTCCGAGAAACAATGAAAGGCCAGACCATATTTCCTAAAAATAGCACACAGAGGGAGCAAATATAAAGAGAGCAGTAGAGGACCAAGCACTGAACCCTGGGGAACACCACATTTAAGGGGAGCCTCCTTGGAACAAAAGTCACCAATACTGACAGATATTGACCTATTGGATAAAATATGATTTGAACCAGCTCAGGGCAATGCCTCTTAATCCAACAAAATCTTCCAAACATGACATCAAAATGGAGTGGTCAACCGTATCAAAAGCTGCAGTCAGGTCCAGCAGCAGTAACAATACGGCTTCAGCAGAATCTGTAGCCAGAAAGATGTCATTAAAAACCTTAACCAGTGCTGTCTCAGTACTGTGGCAGGACTTACCACCTGATTGGAAAACCTCAAAAATCTGGTTCCCATCAAGGAAGACAGTCAATTACAAATAAATAAATTAAAAAAAAAACCTTTTCCAACACCTTGGAGAAGAAAGAAAGCATAGAAATTGGCCTAAAACTAGACAAAACTTTTGCAACCATACCAGGTTTTTTAACAAGGACTTTAATGGTAGCATGTGAAGAATAAAAATACATGTAAACATAAAACACATATTTAAAGATAAGACAAGAATACTTAATATCGCCAAGAGAGTCTCTTGGTGGTGACTCACAAACCAAGGCTAACCAGCTTGTCTGGGACACAGATGAGGATCTCAGTCTTCATTGAGCCGTAGAAAGTTCCCAGCCATCCAGGTTTTGATCTTAGCAGCTTACATCAGGAATTTATTGCAGGATATCTAATTTAATTTCAATGTTTTGTAAATACTGCTGACAGTCATGCTTATTTTCTGTTTATCTAAGGATCACTCAGCTCCTGGTCAGCGGGCCGTTCACTATGGTCAAGAGTTCATCCGGATCAGGAAACGTCACCCTCACATGGACGCCATCTAATAGTGAAAATGATGAAAGTCACCCCGTCTGTTTCGTCTTTGAGGCGAGGTCAGAGTCTTACGAAAAATTCTGATTCAGCTAGAATAAAAAAAGTTCACTGTAGCAAATTTGAAATGAATAAAATGCAATATTTTATTTGCCAGATTGGTTCAGGTCAATAATGCAGAAAGAATCCAACTCTGCTGTCACAATAGATAAAGGTTCTCATTGAAGAAGAACTACAGAGACTATGTTTCAGGAAGGAAGACTAAAACTGTAACATGAACTTGAAACATTTTTTATGAATTGATCCTCACAGAGGTTAGACCTGAACCCACAGGGGCTGTGACTAAAGTCAGAGTGTAGCTTTTGTTAGAGGGCAGAGTATGAAAAGCCACCAACATCTGTATGCAAATTTGGAGCAACGGTAGCTCAGAGGTTAGGAAGTGGTGCAGGACAGCAGTGGCTGTGATGTAGCTCATCACGACCAGCGTGTGAATGTGTGTATGAGTGGGTGAATGACTGGTTGTGGTGTAAAGAGCTTTGGCATCCTCTGATTCAGAAAAGTGTTTCAAGTGCAGTTCATCTAATAAACCATCATTAAAGCCCCATTTCCACAGAGAGTGAATGATTTTAAAGACTCCAAAAGAGTTGTTATGAAAGATTGATTCCTCACCTGCATGTGAGAAAAAATGTTTGAAAACTTTAAAGTCACTTTTATTCAGATGCTAAAGATACAATAACAATTGTACAGTGAAATAATCCCAATCACAGTATAATATCTCAATCATGTTGGAAGGAAGACCCCATTGAAACACATTTTCTTCCTTTGAGCTGTGGAGTCCCTGCCTCACCATCATTATGTTTAGTGGCAACTCAACAGAAATGGATCATCTGCCAAACCCCTGCCAGAGCCGTGTCCAGGACTTTTAAAATGGCGTGGCCCATGTGGGGTACTTGCTTATGTATGGGTGGCACCAATGGTTGTGCTTATTTATTTATTTACACAAATCGTTTATTTATTTACTTTCTAGTGAATTTTGGAGTTTCACATTGCACAATCACCATTTTTTCTATTCATCTTCTAGTTTTGTGGAGGTTAGCAAGTCACTTCTTGTTGCATTATTGCCACCGACTGGAGTTGAGTGGGACTAAATACTATTTATGTGATTATGAAAAATAATAAATAATATTAATACCACAGAAATGTTCTGTAGGCCTGGGCTAGAAGACAATGTTAAAGGTGCATGCTACCACACACTATTTTTGGAGTTTACAACTCAAGCCTTTTGTTGACAATGTAAATTCAATTTAAACTGGAACTTAGTAGGGTGGCACCTGGGGTGGCCAATCAGATTCTAAGGGTGGCATGTGCTACCCCAGGCCACTGCCTGGACACGCCCCTGATCCCTGCTCATTTATCTACTATCACCAAGAAAACCATTCTTCTAAATGGAAAATCAACTAAATCACTTCACTTCATTATTAAACGATGCACCTTTCACAATAAAGCTAATGCTTTGTTTTTCTTCCAGTTACTCTGGTTCTGTGTATCAGTCTGAGCATCGATGTGTGGTTGTGACGGTCATCCCATGTGAGTGGAACTCTTCCTTATTTAAACATCATTGAGTTTGTTTCCTGAACTGATGTTTCTGATCATCACTGACTACAGGAGACTTTTAGGCATCGGCACAACAATGATCAGAGACAGACGTTACCCCAAGGCCTGTAATGTGAATGATTCTGTTTCCACCATTTATTTCTGTTTTGATTTATATATTTCATGTAAATATCCTCAACCTTCTCCCTTCAAAAGTCGCCACAGCTAATCATCTGTCACCATGTGTCCTACCATCTGTATCTCTACCCTCACACCAACTAACCTCATTTCCTTTATCACCACATCCAAAAATGTCCTTTTTGGTCTTCCTTTCAGCCTCCTGCCTGGCGGCTCCAACCCCGCCAGCATCCATCTAAACATGTCATCACTGTTTCTTCTCTGTACATGTCCAAACCATATCCAGTCCTTTATCAATGTCAATGTCAAGTTTATTTATATAGCACATTTCCAACAATCAGAGATTGCACAAAGTGCTGTACACAGACATCCAGTTAATATAAAATGATAAAACACTGAGAAACATCCAGTAGACCCTAGGTAAAGTAAAAAAAAACGAAGAAATTAGTTTTTAAAAGCAAGGGTAAAAAGGTAGGTTTTTAAAAGAGACTTAAGGTAGAAAGGCTGTAAGCAGACCTAATCTGTAGTGGAAGGCTGTTTCAGAGCTTGGGAGCAGCTACAGAAAAAGCTCTGTCACCTCTGGACTTCAGCCCAGACTGGGGAACAGATAAAAGATGTAGAGAAGATGATCACAAGTGTCTTTTGGGGACATGAGTGCTTTAGAGTTACGACAGATAATGAGGGGCCAAATTGTGTTGTGCCTTGAAACAGAGCAGTAGCATTTTAAATTGAATCCTGTAAGTGATCGGAAGCCAGTGAAGAGCTTGTAAGACCAGAGTTATGTGATCCCTGCATCTCCTACCTGTCAGAAAGCGGGCTGCCACATTCTGAGCCACCTGTAAGCGATGAATTGACGACTGCTCCAGTCCATGATATAGAGAGTTGCAGTGGACAAGTCTCGACATGATTAGCAAGTGTATAACCTTTTCAGAGTATTTAATTGGTAAATAGGGCTTGACTTTACTAAGAACACGCAAATATCTGGACCACAGAACTTATCTGTTTATCAAGCTTAAAACAGCCATCAATGGAAAAAAAAACCAGATTTCTTGCTTGAGACACGCAAAAGGATTCTAAAGGGCCAAATACACTGTTTACCCCATGACTTTATCTCCAAAATATGGGCTGTCCCACTGATGGAGTCACTCTATAACCGCATCCATGTCACTCTGATAGAGAACCTCGTTGTCTTCAGCTCTGCAACCTCAAGTTGTGCTTTCTGTATTTTCCTCACTGTCTCTAAACCAGTGGTTGTCATCGATATACCAGGTGCTACTGCGAATTTTACTAATTTCTGACTCAATTCAATCCGAGTGCTATGTTGGCTTCATCATATTTGATAGTCTTTTTTTGCTAGCATCACTAGCTCTGGCTCCTGCACCATTTCCCCTGTAGGCTTGTAGCACCAGTCTACTTATAGACTGCTTAAGTCTCCTCCCCTTCCAGTTGGTCCATAGGTCTCCTGACTCCTGTCTTCCTTCTTCCATCTCAGGAACATTGCTAAGCTGAGTCCCATTCTGTCCCGCTCTGAACTTGAGACAGTTCTCCACACCTTCATCTCCTCACGCTTAGACTACTGTAACTCTCTTTTCACGTGTCTGAGCAGAACCTCCCTGAACCGTCTACAGGTGGTTCAGAATGCCTGTGCTCGGCTTCTGACCAAGTCCTCTAAACACACCCACATCACCCCGCTTCTCCTCCAGCTTCACTGGCTGCCAGTCAACTTCAGAGTTCATTTCAAGATCCTGGTTCTGGTCTATAGGGCCTTACATGGACAAGCACCATCTTACATTGGTGATCTTCTTAGTCCCTACACCCCCAGCAGGTCCCTGAGGTCCAGTGACCAAAGCCTACTGGTTGTGCAACGCACCAGGCTAAAGACCAAAGGTGACAGATCATTTGCTGATGTGGCCCCCAGACTCTGGAACTCTCTCCCCCTGAGCCTGAGATCAGTGGACTCAGTGAACTCCTTCAAAAAGCAGCTGAAGTCTCACTTGTTCAAGCTGGCTTTTGTATGACCTTCTTCACTACTCTCTCTTTATTCTGCTCTCCCCACCTATTCCACCTTCCTCAGGATCCACTGGTTTCCCTCTTTCCTATTCTCTCTCTCTCTTTTTCTTAACATTTTTTTAATCACAATTGTCTATTTTTGCTCATTTTAAATATATTTTATACATTTTTAAATGCTTTTTTATATTTTTACATTTTTTGTTTTTGTGAAGCGCCTCGTGATTTTTATCTTGAGAGGCGCTATAGAAATGATATTTTCTTCTTCTTCTGACCAAACAAAAAAGAATGTAAGTTAATGCGTCTCTTCTAGCTCACATCCTGTCGGTGGAGGCAGAAAATAACAGCATTGACCATTATTCTTTCAACTTCAAACTTCAGACTCACCTGCCTATCTGGCACTCTTTTCACTTCCAGAATGTTCCTAAGATAGTAAGAAAGGTGTTCCCCATGGCTCACTTCTTGGTCCTCTGCTTTTCACTATCTACATCCTCCTTTCTGGTTCTACTTTTGCAAAGTATGGCCTACTTGATCACTTCTATGCTGATGATTGTCAGATTTATTTTTCCTTAAATCAGACAGGATCCATTCACCTTCTCCTTGAATGCTTATCGACTTACTGCACATGACTTCACTTACAGAATCGTCACTTCTAGAATCTTCTGGTGCTGATCCATAGCTGGCAAGAGCCATGAAAGCTCATGGAATGGCAGTGAGAAAGTCACTCGTGTGTTTGGAAAATGGGCTGCAGAACCCAAATTTGACCACAGAACATCATTCACAATTCATTCTTACATAATGGGCCTTTAAGTTTCTTGTTTAAACGTGTTGGAATTTGTAAACGTTGAAGGGGTATGCATTTTTTTTTTGCATAGGCTGTATCATAATGCATCAATTTAACATCCCAGTCCCAGGTATTTGGACCATGCTGTTTGATTTTATTGGTATATTCAAGTAAATAGACTAAAGTGGTAGTAGTCTAGAAGCTGTCCTAGAGAGGTGAATATTCTTGTCCTTAATATTTCTCAGTCTTTGTGTGGAGACTTTGACTCATTCATCATGTTGTGTTCTCTGTGCTGATGCTGGCCTGTGGGACTCAAGTTGGTTTTCATGGCATTGTGAATACCTACACTGTGAAAGACTTTGATGGAAATGGATACCCGGTAAGCTCAGATACTTGGTTAAAGGTTGGTTTTGCATTTGAAACTTTGATTGTACCTGAATCCTTTTTCACTTCAAATCTACAGGTGATCAGACGTGTAAAATTCAGCTTCAGTTCATGTGAGGCGTTCGACTCGTATTATTGTGGTGGAAACTGTAGTAATAGAGGAGATATACATACGGTTGAGGAAAGCGTTGGTGAATGGTGTCAGAAAGAAGTCAACATGAGTTGGTCTCAAACCAGTTTCAATACATCTTCTGGATGGTGAGTCCCATTCATTCTCAACATTGTTATATAATAAATAAATAATTTTTTACATTACTGAGTGATGGACAAAAAGTTTTCATTCATTCTTTTAGTTCAGCTTCAGCATTTTAAATTAAAAAAATCATTGCTTTTTCACCTCTGCTGTTAAGCTCCTGTAAACAGAAACCTTTTGGTATTTTATAATTTTTGGGGTGATTTTAGAGCTCTGACTCTGTGTAACATCTGAAAAGTTCTCCTTATCTCATTATAGGTGGGATGGCAAAATCTGGATACCAAACCTGAATGGTATTTTAACATTTAAAGCTTTTAATTACTTAGAACTGAGAAACCGCTCTGACATTGGTAAACCCAACTCATCTCCACAGACCAACGTCCTCCCAGCTGTGAGGTAAGTTCACCTGTTTTTTCATCATTTCAATAACAGTAAAATAATCAGAGGAAATGTATTTAATCTCATTAGTTTTGTTCCATATTTTATCACCTGAACTAAAAAGAGCCCTGGTCTCTGAAATGATATTTTAACATTGATTTATCAACAAATTCCTGATTTTATTCAAATGTTCATCAGAATGAGACAGTAGAACATCATCAATTAATAAAACCTTATTTGCATATTAGCAATTATTTTTTGCTCTTTCAGCGTTCCTTCAAACTGTCAAAGAAAAATAAGCTTGTTGATCTTTGACCCTGATGGAGACGAGGTTCGATGCAGGTATGCAGATGGATCCATGTCAGAGTGTCTCACCTGCTCACCACCATTCGTCCTCAATATCTCATCAGTAAGTTACAAACATCAGTAACAGTCACATGAGACAGGTGTGGTCGTCAAACAGATAAGGAAACACCACGGATAATAAATTCTGTAAAATACCTCTAAATCTTAACTCATTTGCTACCTGCAGTTTCCTGATCGGTAAAGCCCTTCGCTGCCAGCGTTTCTCACCGTTTTTACTGTTTTATTAAGAGTCACAGAACGTTGTGCGCTAGGATGATGTTGATGCCAAAACAACCAAAACAAACCAGAGACTCACCTCTTACATCAGGAAGAATCCACGCGTTTCGAGCTTTATCCGTTCTTTCATAATCCGTTGTTGAGTTGTGATCAGCAGTAGAAGCTTTTCCGGTTTGCGCCTCACTTTTTTTACAGCAGCGGCCCAAAACGATCTCCTAACACATGAATTTTCTGCTTCCTGATCACGTGACGTGTGACGTATGCGGATGAAGATGGGCTTTAGAGCTGAGATGTTTGTTTTCACAGTGCAGGGGCTCGTTCCGATGCCCACACAGTAAAAAAAATGCAAATGACGACTTTAAAATAAAAATGGAACTACTGTATGTCAATAATTGACAAATGTTTTCACAAATGTCAAGTGTTGCGGTGAGCGGATAAATGACCACTCAAACACAAACGTAAAGGGATACTTAGTTTTGCTTGCTTTTAGCACACCCTAGTGTCCATTATTATTATTTGTGGTCAAAGCAAGAGTGAAATGTATCTCCTTTCTGTGGAACACATTCTCACACTCTAAGTGTCGAAAAATGACATTGGGTGACCAGGCGTTAGTTGGGACTCCCAATGCGTTGGGAGCGACGTGCTATGCCAGACCACTGGTTTCCGACGCCTGCGGTAAAACGCACATTTCACCGACATTTAACCTCTAACCTCTTGCTATTTAACCTTCCCCTCACCCCCATCCTAACTTTAACCTGGTTGCTCATTCTAAACTTCCCGTTAACTGTGTTCGAGATGGAATGTTACAACTATGAACAAAGTCTTGAAAGTACAAGAGGGAGCGCTTCTGAAACAAACGTTTGGTCACCCGAAGCATCATTTTTTGACTCTTTGGGTGTGAGAACATGTTGCTCTGTGCGTTTGCGCTGTTTTGGAATATATTTTTAATTATGACCAATAAGACTTGATATTCCATACAAATATGAAATATCAATCTAATTGATCTTTGAAAGTTTAATCAGAAGATCCTAGGGTTCTTTGCTTATTCAGGGACCATAAACACACTTCGTATTAATTCAGATAGAGTCAAGTATATAGTTTATAAAATTTATTAAATAATTTTTCCTAAAATAATGATACATGACAAGATATGAATAAGGAGATGTGGTGTGGAGGATGTGAGGTGTGTGATGCAGCTAGATGTTGTAGCAACCGCTCTTTGTATCTGAGAGGAATTGTGAAATCTGGGTGTAAAAGAATTTGTTGTTATAAACTAGAGAGTTAGTTATTGATAGAAACCTCATCAGAAACCAGTATGCAGGCTTGTATGAGTCGCTCCCGGCGGTCCAGAGGGTTGCAGTCAGAGTGGTGAGGTCACCGGACGTCGAAACCACGATAATCAGGGATTAGTAGCTTCCTCTGAGTTCAGCTTCCCCGGCCATGAGATGCAGCCCGGGGTCTGCAGATTAGGTGTCAAAGTTGGATGTCTGAGAGCTGAAGTAGCTCTGAAAAGAGCTGTTGTGTCTGTAATCACTTGCAGCATCGCTGAAAGATTTTTGACTTAAGGTCAAAGAAGATTGTTTCAAAAGAGATGCTTCTTTCCCGATTTGGCCGAATAGGGGGTCAGCTGGAAACTGAATTAATCGGAAAGTAAATCCTGTTTTAATAAACTCATTTATAATTGCTGGCATATTCTGGCAAATCGGAATGTGCCATGTCTGGAAGGCTTTACCAAAACATTCCTCAGAAAGCCACGCCTTCTCGCAGATACAAAGGTGTTTTTAACCTCAACCTGTATCTTATTGTAATGTGTATGAGTTTACATAATGATTAACTTGTTAAATCAAACACATACTAATTTGTGATATAAATGGATCATTGTAAGAACAATATTCATTTCAAATTCATTGATTTAAGCACAGATTATTCAAACATTTGATTTAAACATCTTATTCATTCATCATCACATGTGATTATTTAACTTATAACTATAACATTTTGGAGTCTTCACTTATTCAGAGTGAAGAATGTTGTCTGGCTTCTAAGCAGAGAGTGTAGGACCTTGGGACAGAGAGTCTATTTGAATGTTTTGTCTTCATGGAATGTCAACACACGCTGAGCAGAACCTTCCGGATTTAGAAGACCACTTAGAAAGAGGATTTATGCTGTAGATGAAATGTCACTATGCTGGTCAATGTAGATGGTGAAAAATGGACCCTTTTGGATGAATGAGAGTTCCACCTTGAGGTCTGGTTCTCATCCAACTGCTTGAGTGCCGGTCTCTATCAAGAATATAACTGTGACAGGTGTGTCGTAGCCTTTGTTAGTAAGATCTTGTCCGGTCCTGAGTTAAAATACTCTGACTGTGAAAAAGCTTTGCTTTCCACCATGTGGGCAGTTAAAAACTTTTCCAGCTCCATCGGTGGACAGAAAATCATCACTGAAACTCAACATCAGCCAGTGACCTTCATTAACAGTCAACGCATCAGAGATGGTGTGGTGAACAACGAACGCATTGTGTCACGGCTGCTTGCTCTTCAAAGCTTCCACATTGAGGTACGCTACGCTCAAAACCACCGTAGTCCTCTTGGCATGGGTCTGGCTGCGTGCCAACATTGCTCGGACAACACTGCCGTGTCAGTCCTACCAGCTAACCCTCCCCAGACCCTGCTGAACCACAACCACCGCTACTTCAACCAAGCTCTCTGTGTGGATTTGCCAACTGTGTACGATGATGGCAGTTTCTTTCGACACAGTGCTGAACCTAGCTCAGGCGTGGGTGTCGTTTGGTTATACGCTAACCAGTTCGGCCAAATAGAAAGTGGATTCATGCTGTTGATGTAAGGTCACTATGTTGGTCATTGTAGATGGTGAAAAATTTACCCTTTTGGACATTACAGTGCGTCCCTTAATCTAATTGCTGAAATGTCACCTCATTCTTCATTAGTGTCTACGGTGCCCGTCTGGTGACATTGAGGATAAAAAATAACTCGTGGCCACGAGATACTTAATGCATGGGAACAAATTATTAACTCGTGGTCACGACTTATTAATGCGTTCCCACGAGTCATTAATACGTGGCCACGAGATACTTAATGCAAAGGATTGCAGCTTCAAATACAAAATGTTTTCTTTACTTATGAGTGTTTATGTATATGCAGACAAATAAACTTGTTGATATGATATGTAAATAAATATGTAGATACATAAACCTGTTTATATTCAGTACAAGTTACATAGATTATTTTTGCTTCTGTTAGTTGAAATATGAGAAAAGCCCCTGGAGAAAATAATTGTGAATTAAATCGCAATTGAACCATTGAAGAAAAAAATTGCAATTAGATAATATTCCAAAATCGTTCAGCCCTATATCAGAGGGAGGCAAATATTTAAGTTGTTTTAATTAAAAAGTGATTTTAAATAAAAGCACAAAATTTACTACATTCAATATTTAAATTGTTATTAACTTAAATAAATTTTATGAACTTAAATTAATTAATTTCAAACTTAATTTTTATTTATCTTCTCTTTTGTTTCTTTCTATCCAGTCATGTAATCTGTCATTTAGCCCAACTTCCAGCAGTAATGAAGGTCCATATGCAGTCCAGCTGATGGTGGAGGACTTTCCCAGACAGATCATCACTCTGAATGATTCTAGTGGTGCAGAGGTGGTGAAAACTCCCAGTGACTCTATTAGCAGTTCACCCCTGCAGTTTGCTTTGAACGGTACGATTCCATCTTTAGATTTTCTGGTTTTACAAACACAAAGAGCTGCTTTTAGTTAGAAAAATGGATTCCAACTCTTTGTGTTTGAAGAATATTTGTCCAGTCTTCGTCTACAAATCGGAAGCATGTCACCAGCCAGTGCTTAAATCGCATTAGCAAATCTGCAAAACAAGCTACAGTAAGGTCCATAAATATTGAGGCATCAACACAATTCTAACATTTTTGGCTCTATTTGAAACAAACACAATGTGCAATAACTCCAGACTCTCAGCTTTAAAGGATACTAGGCAGTTTTGCTTGCTCTTAGCACCCCCTAGTGTCCGTTATTAATTCACCACAGTTATACCAGAAATGAAACATATCTCCTAACTGTTGAAATGTCTCCTCAGTTTTCATTAGCTTCTAGAGGAGTGACTCATCACAAAATTCCCTAAATAAATCAGCTGTGTGTAAATGTGGCGCTGGAATTACACCCGTGACCTTTCAAGTCACCCTAGGTCACCTTACAGAAAGTAAAACAATATTCACAGTGGTAAAAATCCAAATGAAAACCTATGAGCCGGCATTAGGGAGTATTTTCTGGAAAGAGTTGGAATGCAAGTTTGAACAGGTGGGCTTTGAGTCTGGATTAGAATGTGATGATGGAGTCTGACAGTCTTATGTTTAGGGTGTGGGAATTCCAGAGTGGTGGCCCGAGCAGCTGAAGGTACAAGCACCCATGGTACTGAGCCTTGTAGAAGGGATGGTCAGTATTCCAGCAGGTTGAACGGAGAGTGTGGGGGCTTTCTTGTGAAAAAAAAAAATTTAAAGTATAAAAAATATTTAGAAAAATTATTAAAAATATGTTTAAAATGAGAAAAATTAAAAAATTTGAAAAAACTTAACATAAGGAAAGGGAGAGAGAAAATAAATAGGAAAGAGGGGAATCAGTGGATACCAGGAAAGGCGGAACAAGAGCGGAATAAGGAGAGGGTGGTGACGAAGGTCACGCAAAAACAAGCCTGAACAAGTGAGTTTTCAGTTGCTTTTTAAAGGAGACAACTGAGTCCACTGGTCTCAGGGGGAGAGAGTTCCAGAGTCTGGGGGCCACAGCAGCTAATGATCTGTCACCTTAGCTTGGTGGTGGTGAGCTTTGTAAGTGATGAGGTATTTGTAGTGGGGTTTGAATAAAACGGGAGTGATGGTCAGAAGTTTAAGTGCAGGTGACAATATGGGTAGCCAAGTTTTAAGTAATTAGCAGCCTATTGATGAGTTTGATAGAAACCCCAGTGAGGAGGGCATTGAAATAGTTGAAGACTATACTGTATGTGTATATATATATATATATATATATATATATATATATATATATATATAGTTAAGATACATGAAAATGTTTTTTGAGCTATCTTGTTTTTCAGATTTGCTATTGTAGCTTTAAAATATGTTTTTTTTAATTTTTAGACTTTTATTTTCTCATTTTTGAACTTTTGTATGCTGTTTTTTTATGTGTTTAATTGTTCTCTGTTCTTTTATCACTTTTATACCGTGTTCAGCCTCTTGAGCTTCCGTAAAGTCAGTGAAAGGCGCCGTGCAAATAAAATTTGATTGATTAAAAATATCGCCCAATAAAAGTTTTGATTACCTGTGTAATGATGGGTCATTTACATCTTACTTATGAACCATAAAATGTGAGATTCCATAGAAATATGAAATATCAGTCTGATGGATCTTTGAATATTTTTACCAGAAGATCAGAACTTTTTATTGCAGGGATTACGTGACACTTCGTATTTACCCAGAGGAAAGAGAGAGAGTCAGGTTTACAATAGTTAAGAAATTTATTTCTACACAATTTAAACGAGACTAACCTTAAACACTCTGTGCACTGATGAACTAGGTGGAATGAGACTGAGATGAATGATGTATATGTGTGGGATGTTGCTATCAGAACCTCGTAACCGTATATGCATTTAGTTCTGAGTGGGAGTGAATATTTCGCTCTAAACTTTAGTTGGAGATTTATAACACACATGAAACGCCATCTGTCGGTCTACCTACCCCAGCGGAAGCCTCCGTTTAGATCCAGAATGTCGAGGTCCGTGGACCCTCCTTGGTACCGGAGCCAGTAGAAAAGCAGCAGCGCCGACCAGTCTAGTCTCAGAATGCTCCCAGGTCACGACAGGTTATTATTGGCATCAGCGAGACCCTGAAGGAGTCGTGAGGTTCAGCTTTTATTCTGAAGGAACCGTTGCGGTCAGGTATAACATGCAACAGATTTTATCCAGCTTGTCGAACAAGGTTCTTTCGGCTGAAGAGGCGTTTGGATGGCCTGTCCGAACTTCTCTAGAACACTTTGAACTGAACTAAAGGTGACGTGGAATAGTTTTTATAATTGTCATATTTTGGTTTACTGGTGAATTAGAATTTAACATGCAAAAGAGGGCTTATACAAACACCACACCACGCCTCTCATCACAAACGAAGGTTCTGATTGGATCAGACAAAAGGAAATGTGTCATGTGACTTAAGCATTACTCTGTGTCATCACGTGTCTAGTGCAGCTGTCCAAGCTTATAATTACTTGTAAAATACTACTGGTCACAGAATTATTATATCAAGTAATAACATTGTCATTTCACAAATTGATTGAACATTGGGCACACATTATTATTGGTAAGAACAAACGTTGTTTGGTTATGTATTTATCAAGAGAGTTCTCCGTCTTGTCTTGAGCTGTAAAGAGGTGAAGCAGTTCAGATGAGCAGAGGCATGAAAGACCTTGGCCAATATCTCATGTAGATTAGGCCTGTGTCAGAGACATTATGTCTCCACTCGAGCAGACGCAGCAGAGCATGACCTTTAGGTCAAAAACAGGACATTTTATAACGCCACATCTGTGTAGACCAAATAATATAGTAACAGGTAATCTTGCATTCAAATAGCAGCAGTCTTTTAAAATCAATCAAAAACACACAACAATGACTTACAACAGTAGGAGCAATAAAACAATAAGAAAACACATCTGCCATTTGCTGTGTATTGTGAATTTATCTTAAAAATGTTTTTGACTGGCATTGATTTCAGCTGTGCTTTAAGCACTTCCAGCTTCGAGAAGACAGACCAAAAACCAATGAAGGGAAGCCAGGACTTGGGAAATATGGTCATTTTTGTGTGTCAGCTAAAATCAGAGCAGTAGCAACTTGGGCTATTTTAGCCAGGAAAGTGAAATTTGCTTGAAGTTCGCTATGGAGATTTTCAATAGAGTTGCTGTATGTCTGGAAGGTAGTAAGATAAACCTGACAGTCCCCATGAAGACAAAATTTAACCCCATTCATTTGAAATAGTGCCACCAATTGCAACAAATATTAAAAAGAGAGGAAAGCACCAAGAATGGACCCCTGTGGCACACCCCAGAGTAAGCTGGATCTGCAGTGTTTCAAAGATGCATTCTAAACAATAATTTCATCATAACTAAGTTTGTTGTTTCTTGTGTGGTCTAGTTCTTCCTGCAGTACCATCTTGCTCTGAAGGTCTCTATCTGCCAAGATTTTTGCCTCCAACTCCTCAAAACGGACTTCGGATCTATGTTATTGTTAATCACCTGCTGCAAATCACCATCAGAACAGTGGCAACTAAGTCTGTGTAAGAGGAACTATAACTCTTTTAATCACTGCATAAGGATAAAAATTAGCATATAGAACAGTCCTGTTTAGACAAATCTTTGAAAAATATCAGGTGGTCTAGTCTCAAACAACTTCAATGAATGAGTAACTCAATTTCAGCAGAGGACCAGTAACAGCTTTTTCATAGGCGGCGTTTGTACCTTGCATGCAATCTGAATTATTTATTCATCATTTTCACCAGCTGTCCCAATAAACTAGTCTTGCCAAGATTAGCCGCTTAGTCACAACGACTACCAAAATCGTTGAAGAAACTTGAAGCTCATCGTCAACACTTCATTTAGATAGTTAAACAAAATAAGAACAAAAATATTTTTGAAATAGCCCCACCAAGCATTTTTTCTCCAGCTGCTAAAGAATAGAACATTCAGATCCTGGATCAAATATAAAAATGGAAAACTTTTGTTTGTGGGAGGGAAATGTTTGGTAAATACTGCTAACAAACATATTTATTTCCTGTTTGTTTAAGGATCACCAAGCTCCTGGTCAGCGGGCCATACAATATGGTCAAGAGTACATCAGGATTGGGAAGCTTCACCTTGACATGGACGCCATCTGAGAGTGAAAACTACGAAAATTACCCCATCTGTTTTGTCTCTGAGGCGAGGTAAGAATCTTAAGAAAAGGGCTGAAATTAGTATAATGAGAAAGGTTCACTGTAGAACCCTTAAATTTGATATTATTTAGCTCAATTTATTGACACTGTAGTCAATGGGGTGGGGGGGTGGGGGGTCTTTTTGCACTCTAACATGAGGGTAAGACTGTACCATCAAACATTTTTCATAAATTGATCCACATCCTGAACCCAGAGAGGATTTCTGGGGTTTTGTGTTGAAGACTTTAAGTAGCAGCTGGACTCCAGTCACCAGTATAAGATTTCAAAAATATATTCAGGTACTTGTAAAGCATGAGTCAGTCATGATTAAATTAGTGCAGATTCTTTTTTCTGGGAGGAGTATGTACACATGCACGTACTGCGTGCGCGCACGCGCACACACACACACACACACTTGGAAAACAAAACTCAATATTTAAAAGCCCCAAGATCCATCTTAATTCATTCATTAACCCCAAAACACAGCTCACCTCCACACATCCTTATATAATAGATGTAATTACCCGTAAAAACCATATTTAGAAAAATACATATACAAATACATACATCTATACTTATCTAAAATGCATAATCTATATTTCTACCTGAAAACTTTTTTGTTATTTTCAAATAACAAAAATCCTGGTAGTGCATTTCATACCACCATTGTACGGTGGCCCTGAAATGCAAATCACAAAAACAAATCACTTAACGCAACAAAAAATTGAAACACGCAACAACAAATCACTTAATGCAAAAACAAATCACAAAACGCACAACAAATTGAAAAGCGCTACAACAAATTCACTAAATGCAACAAAAAAATCATTAGGCGCTAGGGGTTGTATGAACTAGTCGACTAGTCGACTTCACGGCTCTGTAGTGACTTTTTATGCCTGTCGTCGACTAGTCGCTGTCACGTGATAATGACTGACAAGATGTAGTCCTCCAGCAGGTGATGAGCCCCTGCGTCGGGAGGCGGAGGCGACGCGCTGTGCCAGAGCGTCGTTACTGACACCGGCGGTAAAACGGACATTTAACCAAACTGTGACCTTTTCCCTCTTGCAATTTTACCTTCCCCTCACCCCAATCCTAATCTTAACCAGTTTGCGCATGCAAAGCTCTGATCGTTGATGCGCTCCATCTGCATCCTGAGCACCGCCAAATCAGGTGTCACCACCTCAAAAACAAATTAAACACGCGATCGTTCATGTCGGCTCATTTCCTTTCATGTTTTCTGTCTGTTATTTGTGCCTGATGCATTTCACTGCTGCGGAGCGAGGCTCTTCACCTGTTTTGGTCTCTGGTGACGCACCCCCAAGTTTCCATATCTCCGCTCCGGCACGAACTCCGTAGCAAAAATGGTTCCGTTGTAGTCGGCCGGTGAGCAGCGGCACTCCGCTGTTTTCTGGTCGGTAGATCTTTTAGAACTGCAGTTCAAAGGTAACTCATAAGGTGAATATATATGAAGCCAGGTAGCAGTTTCTCTTTAGGATTGAGAGGAGATGCAGGAAGATAATAAACAGACAGGACAGAAAAATAGTCAAATAAAAACAAGTTAGTTTTTGTACCTGGTGGTTGCAACAAAGAAACCCATTGAAGGTAATCAGAAGTGAGGAACAGAAAATGAAATAATTATTTTAATGTTTAGAGCAGCAGGAACTCCGAGAGGCTGCAGGCGCATCAGTTTGCTGCTGCTGCGCAGGGGTAGTGGGGAGAGGACTGAAGTAGGATGCAGAAACTACCGTTGTTAAAAGAGATGTGTTAACTTAGAAAATGTGGGTGCAATTTTAATTGTCAAAAACTCCAGCGAACCTACCGACCCATTCCCCCCCCCCCCCCCCGCGCTTCAGGTGTATGAAGTCATCAACGACCAGTCGAAGTCGACTCGATTTTCATTACTTGACTGTCGACTTTGAAAAAAATTAAGTCATGCAACCCCTACTAAGCACAAAAACAAATCACTAAACGCACAACAAATTGAAAAGCACAACAACAAATTCACTATAAGGGTTAGGTTTCTAGTAAATACTGTTAAAGAATACTCCAAATGCTCACTTACTTTCCGCCAGACCAAGTTGTCATGCATAGTCTTACACTGGTTCTATACGGAACACCCAAAGCAAAGCGAGCTGCAGTCTGCAACCTATAGAGATTATTGTCGTTCGTGTTGGACCAAACAACTGACTGAAAATGACTGAACAAGTTGCTTTAATAATCCATTTGGGATAAACTTCCTAATTAATAGCTACTCCTTCCCATTCTTTTCAACATATAATTAATATTAATAACAATTAATAGTGTTGACAATTTATTGTCAACAATGATACCTAATTTAATTTCTTCTACCTGTTCAATAGTAATGCCTCCTATGGTCAAACACCAAATTTTATTTAGTTTCAAACAATATCTGGACCCCATATTTAAAATGTTATTAAGTTGTTAAAATGTTGGGGCAGATGTATATAATATAATTGTAGGGTTTAGGAAATTATGTGCTTTAAGAGCTCAATATATATATTACCTCTACTTATGACCAATAAGCTGTGATACTCTATTTAAATATAGAATCTCAACTCTGCTTGGTCTTTACTGTGTTTAATCAGAAGATTCTAGGACTCTTTTTTATTAGGGGATTGTACACACTTCGTTTTGATTCAGAAAACAGTCAGGCTTGTAAAAGTAAGAATTTATTTTACCAACAATTAAAACATGACAAGTTAATTAAGCATTTACTGTGATGATGGAACTAGATGTGATGTATGAAACCTATGTGTGAATGCGATGTTATCAGAACTTCCGTATCTAGGAGAGCTGAGTTCTGGATGTAAAAGAATTTGGTTTGCGTTAAGCTATGAAGGTGGTTGTTATCAAAACACATCAGACGCTCTCTGTGTGTCTACTTCACCCGTTTTCGGAGACCCTCTTGGTGGATCCGAAGGTCAGAGAGGTTGGCTGACCTCTGGCACCAAAGGCTGTAGAATACAGTGGCACCGAGCTTCAGTCCATAGATGTCTCAGGTCACGACAGATGGATGGAACCGCGCGTCTGGGACTCTTAAGGAGCCGGAACAATATCAGCTTGTTCTGCAGGAACCGTTTGCTGTATCAGCTTGGCAGGTGCAAAAAGATTTTGACGATGTGTCAAAAGCTTTGATGGTTAAAGAGGGTTTTGCTTCAGATGGCCGGTCTGAAGTTTTCTCTAGAACTGATGAATCACCCAGAGTGATCCAGTTTTAAGGATCTCATGTTATGACTTGTGTAGCCAACCAAAGGTTGACAAGTTGAGGAATGGTTACCAAGACAACCTCAGAAACACCCCTTCTTTGATATGGAGGCTCTGATCTAGGGTAAAACACTATTTATGTGTCACAAGTTCAACTTAACCTTACTTGAGCTTGTGTGAGTTCAAATGGTGATGACCTTGCCATGTAAACAACATAACATTCATTTAAAAATTCAATCATTGAGCACAGATTAAAGAAACATTTCATTTTATCATAATTATTATAAGTAGCAATAAACAAATGTTTATTTAATGATTATCTAGCTTATAAGTTGTAGAAGAAGTTCATATTGATTTGGGAAATCATTCTTGATTTAGCAACTGATCCGAGCTGGAGTGTTCCTTATATGAAGGCACGAAGACCTGAAAGATTGGACCTTGAGGAGAGAATGTTATTGTTGACATTTCGTTATCTGTGTTTAGAGCTGCAGGCTCTGAGCTCCAGCTGGTGGGATGGAGGCAGGCCAATTTAAAGGGAACACATGCAGTCTTGTGTCTCCTTTTTGACCAGACGTTGAATAGCTGTTGAATGGTTAAACTGTACCTAAAAAATGACCATTGCTGGATGTTACATAATGTCATCTGCATAAATTGCCATGATAACATGATCCAACACCAGAGGTAAATAATTTCTAAAGATCAAAAATAACAAAGGGCCCAAACAACTGCCCTGAGGTACTTCACAAGTATTTTTGTCAGTTTTTTTGTAACCAATAATCCAAGATTTGAGTTTAAGCTGTAGTAAAGAGTTTTTAAATTATGTTGACTTTTATTTAATTGTATATGATTTTTTTGTATTAGAAAGACTATGACTGCATTTGCACGTGAGAAAATAAACTGTTTTCAAGACCTTTAACCACATCAATTTAATCAGAGGTAAACCATAAAGCAGACATTCTACATTATTTCCACAGTTACTCTGGTTCTGTGTATCAATCTGAGCATCGATGTGTTCTTGTGACGGTCATCCCATGTGAGTGGAATTCTTCATTGATTAAACTTTTTGAGTTCAGTCAGTCATTTCATGAATTGTTGTTTCTGATCACCTATTTTTCTGTTCAGAGTGCCACCAAGTCCAGTTGATGTTTTAGAGCGCACCATAATGATCAGAAACAGACTTTATACCAAGGCCTGTAATGTGAATGATTCTGACCTTCATCATAATGTTGATTCCAGATCATGTTTTGTATCTGAAAATGAAGATCTCTACCACAATGTCTGTGGTGAAAAACAAGGAGATAATTGAGAAAGCTGTAAGTAACCTTTTCGATTTCAATTTCAACCATAACAATCAGATACTGCCACGTCAACTGGTTGTTCTGATATTTCTGTAAACTACTGAGATTTACTTCTTCGTGTTTGGTATTTTATCATAGATCTTGGTAGAATATAGTGGGTGTTAACAAAAGTCAACTCTGATGATTAGAGTAAAGAAGCAGTTTATTTTGGTTTGTGGTGACTGAACACAAACACTGATCTGCTGTTACAAAAGTATTAAACTCGTATGAAGTTTTTTAGTTTCTGTTTTTATAGAGTTGAAAATAAAATGTTGATTAGGCATCCTCCATGTGGCTCAGTGTCTTGCCCAAGGGAGCTTCCACTGTCTGTCCAAATAGGGAGCCTAAGTCACGCCCATCTACCTCCAGATCATGGGTCCCCGGAAATGAGAAGAAATGAATGCAAGTCAGTGGGGCTATAAATGCTATTTTCTAGTCCTGTTTGAAATGTTCCATGGATTTCACATATGATGCCTACAAAATGTTGATGCCAAGAATACGCTTATTTTAAAATGGTGGCAAAACAAGTTATGTTATGATTTTTGTGAAAAGACGTGTAAGACTACAAATGCATCTCACCATATTGGCATCATCGAACCAGACACAGAGAAGAAAATTGCTGTAAGTTTAGCGAGCTTCAAATCTTTCTTCCAGGATGACAGGAGGAGCATTACGCATGGGGGAAAAGCAAACACTCTTATTGTTATTTAGGAATTATTACAAGCTCAAAGTACTTGACAGACATGGTTGAAACTCACATTATCACTTACCATTTAAGTTGAAGTAGAACATATGAGCCCCATTCACTTGGATTCAGTTTTTCATTCTTACGGGGACCAATGAGACTTAGGCTTGTTATGACAGATAAATAAGTTTGATATTGGCTTTTTTTTTTTTTTTACTGATAACAGGTATACATATGTAGTCGTACTCTTAATTTCCATTAAGAACTCAGAACCGGACCATCAAAGCTTTTTGTATTACTCATGAGGAATTGATTTACATTAGAGACCCTTGCAAATGTTTTGAATACACGAGTAAACAACGTGTTTAATGGAAGACAGCATGAGGGTAAGACAAACACTTATCAGCTTACTGTTGTTGTGATTATTAGTCAACGAATAATTTGTAAGCTTTTACTTACTTTTTGGATTCTTCTATAAAATTTGTAAATATGGAAATATTTACCGATTTTATTACGTAATTAGGATATCCGGAGATATGCCTCGGGGCACCACCCTTTTTAACAAGGGAAAATGAATCCAAAACCTCTTATCAGTCTGTCTTAAAGTTAGTAAAATTCGTTTACGAGCAGCAGTCATAAATTCATATTACACAAGCAAATTCACTTGAGACAACTGAATTGGCAATACATTTATTAACTAATATAATCACTTCAGCTCCTTCTGAAGCGTTTAGCCAATCAATATTAACCAACTGATTTTATCAAACAAACACAAACAATGAAACAATGAAATGATAATGTAAAACAATCTGACCCAATAAGTGTGTGTTTTAGTCTTGTCCCTACCAACACTAAAAACAAGTGTGTGTGTGTGTGTGTGTGTGTGTGTGTGTGTGTGTGTGTGTGTGTGTGTGTGTGTGTGTGTGTGTGTGTGTGTGTGTGTGTGTGGGAGGTAACTTTTTCCCCACCACACTGAAAACCAGGGTGTGTGTGCAGCTTTCACAGTAAACTTTACCAAACACTTTAAAATCACAGTGAAACTTAACCAAAACACTGAATTGTTTCCCAGTTGAAGGAAAAACAACAAATCAATCAAACTGAATATCTAAAAAGCCTGTCCAGCCGGGCCCAGCTTAAACAAACACAGATATCACAATAATAAAACAAACAGACCTTACTTGGACTGTCCGATGGCGTTTTTGGTACGGAAGAGGAAAAACCGGTTCTACTTTAAAGCGATCACGCGGCCGACCGCTTGTTCTGGACTATAGAGAAAACAGGAGAAAAAGATAGATAGAGGAGGAAAAAAAAACTCTTCTCTGGGTTAACCAGACGTTCCTCGTCATTCAAACGGATCAGATGACGTTCTCAGTTGATTTCAAACAGCTCGGCCTGCGCCCACGCGTCCGGAGGCAAAAGGCGAGCGTACCTCTCCAAACCAGAAGAACAAAAGAGGTTGTTTCTCTTTGCACTTCAGCCCTTAAGCACACTCATGCGGGCGGGACCTGGGAGTTCCGAGGTCCGGCCTCGCTTTGGTGACGTCATCACGCTGCTTCTGGATCTAAAGGCTCATGGGACATGGAGTCTGCTGGCGCTGGAATTTATTATCTGCTTTTTCAGAGCGCAGATGACACAGTCTTTTGGAGGAATTACTGCATAGTAATTTTCTCATGAGGGCAGACCCTCAACACTGTTTATGACTCGTCTTCGCTTGTCGTTTAGAACCTTCAGGTGCTGATCCCTACCCGGTAACAGCAATGAAACTCACGGAACGGTCATGAGATGGTAACTTTTTGGTTAGAGAAATGGGCTGCAGTAATCAAATTTAACCACATGATGTCATTCTTATTTATTCTTACACATTGCAACTTTAAAGGTGCTGCTTTACTAAAAGAAGTTCAAGGCGTGGTCAACAGGACCACGTTATCTGCACACTGGTTGTGCTGCAAGTCTGTTTGTTTCTTTGTTGAAAACATGTTTTTGTCTAAATGAAGGTGATGTTTTTGTTCAAAGAATTAAAATTCATGTTGAAGTTCAGATTATTTTTTTTCTAGTAAGACCTGTGGTTACCTGGCTCATTTAAAACATGTAATGTTTTTGGACCCCCTGCCAGTTTAAAGAAACGGAATCGGAAATTGATAGGAACCGGAATCGGAACCAACTTGCTGCAAGCAATGTGGACCAAGTTCTAGCACAGGTCATACAGGGATCTAACGGCCCATACCAAGGGGCCTGGTATCCCATACTCTCGAAGTACCCCCACAGAGCTCCTCAAGAGACGCAGTCCAACGCCTTCTCCAAATCCACAAAACACATGTAGATTGTTTTTTTTTGCGAGGGACGTTCAGAGTAGTTTAAGGGAATGGTTATGGAATGGTCATGATCCAGTCATTTAGGGGGACCAGTGCTACATTGGATAAGGTTTATCCAGTACTCTATTTTTCAGAGGTGATTACAATTTTACATGTTTTAGACAAAACATTGGATTTATGGGTTTCCACCTCCAGTACAAGAAGAGCAGTAATGCAGTAGCAGAAATGTTGCAGAAAAATATTATTTGCACAATATATGGCAACTACTTCAACTGAAGTTAGTCCAGTTGTGCCAAAAAAAAACAAAAGTATGCCTAACACTATACATTGGATCTGCCATTTTTAAACATTCTGAGTGCTAGTACAAGTGAAGAGTTTAATGTTTGACATGTGGATGGTATGTAATGATTAAGTCATTAAAAGAGTAAAAGCCAACACAGATCATTTTCATCAATACATTCTAGTACTGATATCAGTCAGTAATAATAATAATAATAATAATAATAATAATAGTAGTAGTAGGCTGATAATATCTGACATATCTCCAGATGACCACTCTTCATCCTGAGTAACTGCTGATCCAGTGTTTATGCTTATGTTGTTGCTCAGCTTTCATCTCAGCAACATATTGTTTTCTTTTTCAGGTCAAAAGTGAAATGGTGAGACAAGGAATGCCATCAGTCATAAATGTTCACCTCTCGGGTGGTGATTTAGTGGAACTGAGTACAATTGCACCCCCTAATGCCTGATTATGAAAATGTAAATCATACTTGCAGAACGTCAGGTTTCTTTAAAGTGGACAAAGAATCTAAACCAGCATTTTCTTGTTTGTGAATAAAGACAGCCTGGGTGGTCAAAAGTGCCACGCCAAAAAGTCAAAGCTGTGTGTGACCTACTTTTTATGTAAATTAGAAAATTTAAAAATGCCAGAGAAAAGCTTCTTTTCTGAGAAACCTCTTATTAAAACGTCATAACGTGGAGCCCTTCCTCCTCCAATCTGCAGTCTCCAGTGTCTGAGGCCTTCTGGTTTAAACCAACCAATCAGCAAGCAGCTCATTAGCATGTTCATGTCCTGGCCAAGTGGGAGGGGGTAAACAGCTCTTTTCACGGCCAGGCTGATTTAGGGAGTTTATAATGGCCTGTATCAGGGCTCCTAGGACAGATGAAAGCCAATAGAACATTTCTTATGCTTCTTAGAAATTCAAAGCACTGTTTTAGATTGCTGATAAACTGCATTCTTTGTCCCTTTTAAGTTTGATTCAGATTGTTGTTTTTAACCATCATTTCTATAATTTATTCTCATGCTCTTGTATATGTTCATGTATATATATGTTTAAGGCTTTGCTAATGTCCAAATAATATTATTTGGTTATTATAAAGGTAAGGTAATGATGCGTGTTGAGATGTATTGTAGTTTATTAGGATTCTAATTTCTGTTTAATGTATGTATGTATAAGATACAGACACTGATATTTACTATACCACGAGATTAACCTTCCTGCTAGAAATACTGCACGATAGGAAATACTACATTGAAATATCATCAATATACAGGTGCTGATTGTAAAATTAGAAAATCATGAAAAATGTGATTTATTTCAGTAATTCCACTCAAAAACTGACACTTAGTTATTATATATATTCATTCATTACACGCAGACTGATTATTTCTTTAATTTTGATGATTATAATTTACAACTAATAAAAATCCCAAATTCAGTATCTCAGAATATTAGAATATTGTGTTAAGGTTCAATAATGAAGACCCCTGGTGCCACACTCTAATCAGCAAATTAACTTAAAACACCTGTAAAAGCCTTTAAATGGTCTCTCAGTCTAGTTCTGTAGGATACACAATCATGGAGAAGACTGATGACTTGATAGTTGTCCAAAAGATGACCAGTGAGACATTGCACAAGGAGGGCAAGACACAGAAGGTCGTTGCTAAAGAGGCTGGCTATTCAGAGCTCTGTGTTCAAGCACATTAAGAGAGGTGAAGGGAAGGATGAGATGTGGTAGAAAACGTACAAGGATTAAGGATAACTGCACCCTGGAGAGGATTGTGAAACAAAACTCGTTCAGAAATGTGGGGGAGAGTCACAAAAAGTGGACTGCAGTTTGAGTCAGTGCTTCAAGAACCACCACCACAGATGTTTGCAAGACATGGTTTCAGCTGTCGAACTCCTTGAACAACAGACTGCATTAGAAGTGTCTCGCCTGGGCTAAAGACAAAAAGGACTGGACTGCTGCTGAGTTGTCCAAAGTTATGTTCTCTGATGAAAGTCAATTTTGAATTTCCTTTGGAAATGAAGGTTCCAGAGTCTGGAGGAAGAGAGGAGAGGCGCAGAATCCATGTTGCTTGAGGTCCAGTGTAAAGTTTCTAGTCATTGATGTTTTGGGGTGTCATGTCATCTGCTGGTGTTGGTCCATTGTGTTTTCTGAGGTCCAAGGTCAACACAGCCATCTACCAGAAAGTTTTAGAGCACTTTATGATTCCTGTTGCTGACCAACTTTATGGAGATGCAAATTTGATTTTCCAGCAGGATTTGGCACCTGCACAAAGTGTCAAAGCTACCACTGCCTGGTTTCAGGACCATGATATCCCTTAACTTGAATAGCCAACAAACTCATCTGACCTTAACCACATAGAAATTCTATGGGCTATTGTGAAGAGGAAGGTGCAATACACCAGACCCAATAATTCAGAAGAGCTGAAGGCCCATATCAGAAACATGGGCTCTCATAACACCTGAGCTGTGCCACAGACTGATCGACTTCATGCCACGCCACGTTCCTGCATTAATCCAGGCCAAAGAAGCCCCAACCAACTAAATACTGAGTACTGTACATGCTCATACTCTTCATGTTCACACTCTTCAGTTGGCCAACATTTCTAAAATTCCTTCTTTTGCAATAGTCTTAAATGTTATTCTAACTTTATGAGATACATAATTTGGGATTCTCATCAATTGTCAGTTATTATCGTCAATGTTAATTAACCTTTGGGATATATTAGTCTGTGTGTAATGAATGAATCTAATATCCAAGTTTCAATTTTTAAATGGATTTACTGAAATAAATCTACTTTGTCATGATATTCTAATTGTATGACCAGCACCTGTGTTTTATTTGTTCATATAAAATATGTTTTTTGTCCAATATTTTATTATATTAAACCAAGCGTATCAAATTATGCAATCATGCGACAATTTCTTCCTGTGTTAAAAATGTTGTCCATTGTCTTTGACTTGATTTTCTCCTTTCTGGTTGATCACAAAGACATTTTTTAAGCTAACATACTGATATATGTGAATTTCATCTAGAAGCGTTTCAGATTGCTCAACTGTTTCAAAAAGAATACTTTATTCTTTTTTATTTCTGTTTAGATCTTTAAAACATTAAATCAACATGATGTTGCCCTCATGTGGGTCACTTTAGGGCTGTCTACTGCTCACACTGGAGTCTGATGGTAGGCAATGTTATTATATGTAAAACATCTTCATTAAAAGAGACTTTTTGAACATTGTTGTTATTTTTTTTTTACACAACACCTCCTTTAGACGCATTTTTCAAAAATGTAGTGTGGGTAGAATGAGACTTGTGGTGGGGTGACTCGCTCTTTAAATACGTGGACTTTAATTTTGTAGCACTTTGAAAGGTTTAAAACCACAAAGTGCTTAAAAAAATAACAAATAGTACAAGCATTCACTAAAATGCAGGAAAAAATGAAGGGTGTAGAAGCTAAATAAAACTGATAAAAACAAAAAACATACAGCCCAGTTAAGTGCAAGTCAAATTAAATAAAGGTAGATTTCTGTATTATAAACTACATGTGCCAATTTCTTATCATATTTATGTACATCAGCCAATTCCAAACTACTTCAATTATTATTATTTGTTTTCACTGAAATAGGGAGAGTTGGCTGGGGAGAGGGAAGTCGGGGCCTCTCTGCCTCCATGACCCGACCCTGGATAAACTGACGAGGTGGGAGAGATGGATGGATGTTTATTTAACACCTCACTGCAATTCTGTTATGTCCCAGCCTGCTTAAGGGCTTCTACCATCAGGCCTATCACATAAAGACCTAAAATCTCAGAACTCAACTGATACAGACCTGGGGTCTCATTTATCAAACAATGCATAGAATCCTTACTAAAACCATACTTAAGCTCAGCAAAACAAATGTACTTACGCCAAGTAGGTTTGTGATCTATCAAACATGGAGTATGCACAGCTGCACGCAATCACGAGAAAGTTTCTCAGCTGCATTTTAGTCACATCCCACCCTCACCACGCCCACTTACTGCCATAAATAGTCAATGCAAAGTGCCTTGTGGATCTTATGCATATACTTAAGCCGGTTGTTGCAGCACTCCGCCAATGACGATGGCAACCGTAGATCAAGGCAGATCAACGAAGCTCAATTTCACAGAAGCAGAGAATTGAAAGGAAGTACTTTTGCAAAACAAATAAGAGAAAATCCACAGAGTGACACAGCATTGCTGAAGCAGTCAATGTTGTGAGTTCTTCAGAGAGATCTGTGGCGGATATAAAAAAAAATGGTCCAAGCTGGATTTGATCCCCAGACTCCCAAGTGAAAGTCACGCACACTAACCAGTCAGCCAAACAGGGATCTCTCCTGTTCAAGTAGCCAGGGCGTATGATCAAATGGGTCACAGTGACAGGACACACACTGTCACAGACGCGTGACATTCTGTCTCAATCTGTCCCCTTGCTGATATTCTGCATTCCGTATTCTGCGCTTCAGGCTGTGTGTGTGTGTGTGTGTGTGTGTGTGTGTGTGTGTGTGTGTGTGTGTGTGTGTGTGTGTGTGTGTGTGTGTGTGTGTGTGTGTGTGTGTGTGTGTGTGTGTGTGTGTGTGTGTGTGTGTGTGTGTGTGTGTGTGTGTGTGTGCGCGTGTGGGGGTCTTGTTCTGTGTGAAAACGAAGCGGTACAAGTGATAATGCTGCAGGATTTCATAATTGTATCCTTCTCAGCAGCAGCACTGCAGGTGCTCTCCATGTCCAAAATGTGTGTAAGCCAGGTCCTTAGTCAACTTAAAGTTGCGCACATTTTTCCACTAAGTTTTCTTTCATGAATCCCAAAGTTTGCGTGAAAAGTTGATTATGCAGTTTTCCCACCCCGTTTTGTGTGTAAGCAAGCTTGATAAATGAGGCCCCTGCTAACTTCAGGTCTGTAGTCCTCCAAGCTACTGATGCTTTCACATTTAAATTCAATCACAGATTCCCTAGTGAGTGTTTCTCAACCCTGTTCCTAAAGGCACGCTGTCCTGCATGTTGCCTTTTTAAACACCAGTGTTTCTCTGATGCCATACACCTGACTTGAATGAGTGAGTGATTAACAGGCATCTGCAGCACTTGATGTCTTCCTGAGGCAAACTGTTTGGTGAGGAGGCAAACTGCTTGGTGTTAATTCTTACGGTGAAAACATAATGCAGCGCCGAACTTGGCGTGGCTATATCAGCCGGCCCAGTGGCACCGGACCCGGCGTGGTTACATCGGCCCAACCCAGCGGCACCGGGCCCCGCATGGTTCCATCCACCTGGGCCGGCAGCGCCGAACCCAGCGTGGTTACACCGGCCCAGCCCAGTGGTACCGAGCCTGGCATGGTTCCATCGGCCCAGCCCAGCAGCGGCACAGAGCCTGAAGTGGTTCCATCGGCCCAGCCCAGTGGCACCGAGCCTGACGTGGTTCCATCGGCCCGGCCCGGCCCAGCGGTACCGAGCCCGGCGCGGTTCCATTGGCCCGGCCCAGCAGCACCGAACCCGACATAGTTCCGCCGACGGGGCCTAGCAACACCGACTCCGAAGGGGTCCTGCTGAGCCAGGCCCAACAACATTCATCGCGTCGCGGTGAGCACGGGACCAGAGGACGACGGTTGCAGATGAGTGGAAGAGATGCCAGGAGGAAGAGCCGGTGGACGAGGTAAAGAAATGGCCACAGAAGACCTGGAGGAGATCAAAAAATCTCTGAACTTTGTGTCAGGTGAACTGTCAAAAGTAACATCACAGCAGGATTGATTATTGAGACTGATGGAGGAGGTGAAAGAGCTTAAAATACTGTTAACTGAAAAAGATAAGAAGATTTGGGCCTTAGAGCAATGACTTGATGAACTTGAACAATATACAAGACGAGAGGATTTGGTGATGATGGGACTAGAAACCCGACACAGAAGCTATGCAAAAGCAGTAGCAAATCATGACGCAGCAGAAGAGGCTTCAGACAAAGAACTTGAGACACTAGAACAGCAAGTTGTTACTTTTCTGCACAGTAAGAACATAACTATTCAAAGAGATGCTATATCAATATGTCATGCACTGCCTAAAAAATTTGAGAAAGCTAAACCAACTATTATTGTAAGGTTTACCAGCAGAAAACAAACAAACAGTGTTCTGTTACAAGCAAACAAGCTAAGAGGCACCAATGTGTATATAAATGAACATTTAACCAAAAAAAATGGGACCGTAGCTAGAGGCATGGATGCTAAAAAAGCAGAAAAAATTGTAGCTACATGGACAAGGAATGGTATTGCATGGATCAGAGAACAAGAAGGGTCACAGGCTGAGATAATAAAGGAGCTGGGAGAACTGGAAAAATTTAATAAACAGTGAAAGTTGGAAGAGGGATGTAGAATTAAGTAAAATCTCATATAGCATCACAGAAATGAAATACAAGTAAACCACAACACAAGCATATGGGCATAACAACAAATACATATGAGGAACTAGAATACAAGATATATGACACTGGAAAGGAACTAGAAAATAATTTGTACATACATATGAATAATAAATGTGAATATTTTAGTGAACAAGAACTAAGTGATTCAGTTTTGATAGAGGGTACACTCTCCATCATTCACTTCAATAGTAGAAGTTTGTATTGCAATTTCTTTAAAATATTGTATTATTTAACACAAAATAAAAAACCTTTTCAAATCATTGCTATAACAGAAACATGGTTAAAAGAAGGAGATGAGGAGGAGGTACAAATAGAGGGGTATGAAATGTACTTTATGAATCGGAATAATAAAAGAGGTGGTGGTGTAGCACTGTATGTATGTCACAATTTAAAAAGTAAAGTCATTCATAACATGTCAACAGCCATCCAAGATGTAATGGAAATGATCACTACTGAAATAATCTCTGAAAAGACAAAAAACATAATAATAAGTTGTATCTATAGAGCGCCTGGATCTTGTGTAGAATCATGTACAAATACAATTACTGAGATGTTGAGTGGAATCTGTAACAAGGATGTATTTCTCTGTGGGGATTTTAATGTTGATCTGGAAAATGTCAACAATTCAAAGACAGCAAACGACTTCATAAATTCAATGTATCTACTGGGTCTGTTTCCTCTCATAACCAAACCAACGAGAAATGACGCGCATAGCTCAACAATTATAGATAATATATTTACTAATGCTTCAGAGGGGATAGAGAGAAGTGGAATAGTGATGACCGATATCAGTGATCATCTGCCAATTTTCACAGTCTATAAAAATCACCAGATCAAAAATCAACAAAAAATGGAAAAACTTATAAGGGACAGGTCACAAAACGCTATAGATGCACTAAAAAGAGATCTGGAACAACAAAACTGGGAAGAAGTATATGGTAAATGGCCTGTATTTAATATAGTGCCTTCTAGAGTCATGGAACCCCTCAAGGCGCTTTACAACCCAATCAGTCATTCACCCATTCACACACTGGTGGGGATGAGCTACGATGTAGCCACAGCTGCCCTGGGGCGCACTGACAGAGGCGAGGCTGCCGAGCACAGGCGCCACCGGTCCCGCCGACCACCACCAGCAGGCAACGTGGGTTAAGTGTCTTGCACAAGGACACAACGACAGCGACAGACTGAGCGAGGCTCGAACCTGCAACCTTCCGATTACGGGGGGAGCACTTAACTCCTGTGCCACCGTCGACCCGTGTTGATGATGTAAACTTGGCTTACATTTCTTTTATAGGAATATGATGTAGTCAATATGACAAAAACTGTAAAACAAAAACTCAAACAAAGAGAGGGAGGATGAACAAACCATGGATGACAAAAGGGCTGCTGAATGCGTGTAAGAAAAAAAAAACATTATGTAGATGTTTTTTAAAACGAAGAACAAGTGAAGCAGAAAGGAAATACAAAAAATATAAGAATTAATTAATGTCTATAATCAAAAGACAAAAAAGGATTATTATAGCTATTTATTAGAAAAATAAACAAAAATAATATTAGAGCTACTTAGGGAATAATAAATAATGCCATAAAAAGAAATAAAATAGCTTCAACTGTTCCAAATTATTTTGAAAATGGACAGTCTGAAATTAGTGAAACCAGTAAAATAGTAAATTAATTTAACAATTTTTTTACTAATGTGGGACCTGACTTGGCAAAAAAAAAATTACAAAAAGAACTAATTATAGTACAGGCGAGAATATCAAAAGTAATAAAAACAGTATATATTTAAGTCCAGTAACTAGTGATGAAATAGGAAATATTATCAATAAATGCATCAATAAAAGAAGTACTGACTGTGATGGTTCAGACATAACATTAATAAAAAAAATATAATAGAAAGTATTATTCATCTATTGACTTACATGTGTAATTTATCTTTTGCAACAGGGACATTTCCTAACAGGATGAAAATTGCAAAAGTCATACCACTTCATAAAAGTGGAGACAAACATATCTTTTCCAACTATGGACCAATATCTTTATTGTCACAATTCTCAAAAATACTAGAAAAATTATATATTGCTAGGATGGACCGATTCCTGATCAAAGAAGAGATATTAAATGACAGTCAGTATGGTTTTAGAACAAATCATTCAACATCCATGGCATTAATGGAATTAACAGAAGAAATATCGTAAGCCATTGACAAAGAAAACTCATCTCATAAGTATATTTATTGATTTAAAAAGAGCATTCGATACAGTGGATCATAAAATTCTAATTAAAAAACTTAGTAAATATGGCATCACAGGGATGGCCCTAAAATGGATATTATGTTATCTTACCGATAGGCAGCAATATGTTCAAGTAAACAACACAAAATCACATATAAATAACATTACTTGTGGTGTACCACAAGGGCCGGTATTGGGCCCTAAACTAATGACATTGTTGAGGTATCCAATATATTAAAATGCACCTTATTTGCAGATGATACAACTTTTTATTATTCAGGAGAAAATGTTGAGCAGATGATTGAAGTGATAAAAACTGATGAAAAAAATTAAACTATGGTTTGATGGGAACAAACTATCATTAAACAGCGATAAATCATGTTTTATGATATTTAGTAATACATATTCAAATGATTAAATTTTATTAAATATAAATGAGATTAATATAAAAAGAGTTAAAGAAGTCAAGCATCTGGGAGTCATCACTGTGAAAAAATGTTTTGGAAACTACATATAAACAGTGTCAAAACTAAAATATCTAAAACTATTGCACTGTTACATAGAGCAAAATGGTTACTTGATAATAATTCCTTATATTTGTTATATAACTCACTGATCATACCGTACCTGAACTACTGCATTGAAATCTGGGGAACAACATATAAAACTTACACAAATTCCATTTACATCTTACAGAAAAAAGCAATAAGAATAATCACAAGGAGCAACTACAGAGATCCGTCCAATCCATTATTTATAAAATTAAAAACACTAAAATTCTATGATCTGGTGGACTACAATATTTTAAAATGTATGTATAATGCAAACAAAAGGAACGTACCTGCAGGTTTAATCAAAAATATTTATAAAAAGACATAGTAAATATGATTTAAAAGGACATGAATTATTTAATATACCTAGACATAGGATACTCATAAAGGAACATTGTGTGTCCATATATGGAGTTAAATTGTGGAATAAACTAAATACTGAAATCAAGAATGCAAAAACAATATTGACTTTCAAAAAAGAGATAAAAAATGAAATGAGTAACTTATATAGATCTGTTACAGAAACGCGTGAGGGGAGGGGGGTTGGGGGATGAAAGAAAAAAAGGGAAAAGGAAACAAGTCTATGTATGCATATGTGTACATATGTATGTATATATGTATGTACATAACTTTATGATTCTTTCTGTGTAACTTGTTTTCTCTCTTTTTTTCAATTCATGGGTTGAGGTTGTGTCGGCCAGCCAGTCCAGAAACTATATCGTTCACATTTTTTAAGAAATTATTGTTTCATTTGTATTAATGTTATTTTAGTTAAAAGGGGGAGATTACATGTTTTTCTTCTTTCTGTCCCCTTTTTCATTTTGGCTTTTAGCTATTTAGTTGTGTATTTTTATTTTAATGTCAATAAATGAAAATAAAGTTGAGAAAGAAAAAAAAGATCTGTCACATTTGGTCTCAAGTACCCAAGACAGCTTTGTTTATTATCTCTTTGACAGAAAATGGTATAAATGTTGTTTCTATATTTGATTCAGTAAAAAAGATCAAGAAACAAGGGTGGAGAGAAAAAATTAAACAAGATGGAAACATTTAACTAAGTTAGTTTTTTTTAAAGAGAGTGGTTGGGTAGTTTTACATAACAAGATTAAAATACAATTAGAATCAGAATCAGAATCAGAATCAGAATAGGTTTATTGCCATTGTCAGTGAACAAACAATTCACAAACTAGGAACTTGCTTCGGTACTAATGTGCTGCATATAACATGAATAATAAGATTAAAAATAGAATAAAATATAATAAAAAACTAGAATAAAACTTTCAGCAATAAAAAAATGGCAGGTAATGGTAACCAATGGTAACAATTAATTGGTAACAATTATTAATGTTATATGCATTATTCACAATTGTGTAAGAAAATAGTCATGTACATGTCAGTAATACTTACAAAAAACAGAAAGGGGGGAAAAACAGAGAATCCATTTCTGAAGAAACTCACATCCCTACAGGGATCAGTGACAAGTCAATAGTGAGCCACTAGAGGACGGTGTTGTTATAACTTTCACAAAACCATCCCCAAGGAGGCAAATGAGCATGACTGATGGTATTCTTCTAACCAATTCACCTTTGATCTAGAGACGAAAGCACAAGATGTTGCATAGATTAAAGCAGAGCTACATTATAGACATGTAACTAATCAGAGTTTGCATTCAGTCATGAGGAACAAAAATAAAGTGTCTGATAATTGAAAATCTAGGTGTACTAATGAAAGCACTTGTTGAATTAGATCCGTTTTTTTGACAAAAAAAATAAACATCTTGAAGAAAAATCTAGTTTTGATTTACTAACCGCATTTTGAAGCATCTCCATGTTGTTTTCCAGAGGTAATGAGGTAGCGATATTCATTTTTAGATAAAAAGCATGATCTAGAAGCACAGGACACCTACATTAGTATGCATGTGTTCATACTATAAGGTAAATTCAGCTTATTTCTGAGAATTACACAGCAGACTGAAACATGAACAGATAAGAAGCAGTATAAGAAGCAAGGCTCCACTCACATTTAATTACTGTCACAACGACACAACGAAGCTCAGACTCAAAAACGGAGCTGTTGAAGCTGTAGAAATAATTCAAAACAGCAGATTCATTAATGAAACAAGTAGAAGTAGATATTAAAAGTACTTAAATCCTGTTTTAAATATTTTAAAGTATCAGACGTCCACCTTAAGCTTATCATAGAAATGTTATCTAACATTAACAAATGTTTGACTTGGGAATATTTGCATCCCTTTCAAGTAACTTTTGTAAACTCCCTTGTTCTGCTGAGGGATGGTCTCTTCTGTGCTTGTCATGGATTGTCTCTAACCAACACCATGTTCAAGCATAAAGGTGTCCACATGTGCTCGAGACACCAGGATAACTTAAGCTGCAGCTCAGTGATGGACTGTGTTGCTGTCTGATCTGATCTGCTTCCACATGTTTTGGACACTCAGATGAAGAGAGCGGTGGATTCTGCTCATAACGTTTATGGGCAGGTTGTCTATGCACAAAGTGCTGCAGGGACCCACTTGGTGGCCTCAGGTCTCTGCTTTTTGCAGATGGTGTGGTCCTATTGGCTTTGTCAGACCATGATCTTTAACTTTTGATAGAGCAAACAATGTGGTCTGGAGCTGGAGAAGGGTAGAGTACGTTCTCTGGGTCAGGGACAAGGTCCTGTCCCATGTGGAGCTGTTTAAGTGTCTCGGGGTCTTGTACGTGATTGAGGAAAAACATGGAGTGGGAGATCGATGGACGGACTTGTGCTGCACACGCTGTATCGGTTTGTCATCGTGGAGAAAAGAGCTGAGTGCAGCTTGATCTACATACCAAACCTCATCGATGGTTTGTGTTGTGACCTTATGAACGAGTGTGTGGATTTCAGGAGGGGCTACGAGTAGAGCCTCTGCTCCTTCACATCCCTTTTGAATATAGCTCATTTTGTTTGTATATATTATTGGTTTTAGGTTCGTTGTAAATATTCCCTTCATTTTTGTAATAAAATTATTGGTTTTAAAGTGACACAACACTCTGATTATTTCACCCACACACTACTTTTATTACTCCCCTCCTCATCTCTCCTAGAGAGCCGGGGACGTAACTCTCACACACACACACACACACACACACACACACACACACACACACACACACACACACACTGGATTTTCATCACAGTTGAGTTTATTTTAGTAAGTAAGCAGTTTTTTTATGTCAAAGCAATGTGATGTTGATCAGATGAGGCACTGACCTCGCTGTGACGACGAAACAGATGGGATGGCTTTCTCCAACCTGAGTGAGGGAGGGTGTCCATCTCAGGGTGAAGATTCCTGATCTTGATGTGCACTTGATCACATTGTAGGGCCCACTAAACACGATTCCAGTGATCCTTAAACAAACAGGATGCAAAACTAGTTAGTTGGATGATTTATCCTAAAGTTCACCATCCTACACACAAAACCTTTGTTCCATTTATGATGACTTGTTCTTAAACGTTTATACCAGGGGTGTCAAACTCATTTTAGCTCAGGGGCCACATTGAGGGAAATCTAGTCCCAAGTGGGCCGGACCGGTAAATAAAAAAAAAAAACTTCAGATTGTTTTCTTTGTTTTAATACAATCAATACAAAACAAGGCTGGAGCCTGAGGACAGTGTAGTACAAGTACAACACCTGAAGTGTACTTGAAATTTTGAAAAAAATTAAGAAATCAACAAATTAAAAAAACATTCCTTAGCGATTCAAAGAGCTTACAGATCCCATGGCTAGATCAGTTTCATGCAGCACTTAAAGTATATTTGACTCATTTTACTTTACATCTTTTAGCTTTCACCAGCACATCAATATCAGAAGTCACATCCTGAGTGGCGGCCAACTTCAGGATGTGATTCAAGTTCTTGTGTGAGCCTTGAGCTCAGCTTTGTTTTATTTATACTCATTACAGAAAAAACTTGCTCACAATGATAATTTTATTTTCACTCTACATTGTAAAGTATGAAAATAAAGTTTACACAACCATCTCGTGGGCCGGATTTAACCCGCTTGCGGGCCGGATACGGCCCGCGGGCCGCATCTTTGACACCCCTGGTTTATACGATGAAACGTGTTTTACAAGACTACAGTTGGTCATTTTCTGTTGGGAGTAAAAAAAGATTCAAGGTAAAGCTTTTCTTAGACAAACAAAAATGTGTTTATTTCATTTTAGATGTAAATTAAGTTTTAGGCTAATCATTTGTCCCTTTTGATTAACTTCTTTGTTCCTCTTACACAGACTGCGTTGCCTCTGCTTTGATGGGGATCATCACTGTCTGATTAACAACAGTGACGATGTGAATGCCGTTGTCTGGAGTTGGTGGCAGGAATCTGGGCAGATAGAGGCCTTCAGCGCAGGATGGGGCAGCAGGGTCAACTAAAAATAAAAGATTTATTTTTGTTTAGATCTTCATTTACACAAGAAACTCAAGTGGGATGCTTTAATAAGATTATGCATCAAACTATTAACACACATTTTATTTGTACACAAACACTTTGTGCAACTTTATTTACTCACTGTTTTATAATTTAAAGGTGCAGTATGTAAGAATATAGTGAAAATTTTACAGCGAGAAAATCCCAAAAGAGTCTAACGTTTCAGTCGTTCTGGAAGGAAGGCTACACTGAAACATATTTCACATCCAGCCGGCTGTGGGCATTGTCAGTTATTTTCCTTTCAAAACAAAGGAAGGAAGGACGTAACGGTTTACCATCGGTGTGGGGGTGCCGCGTCTCTTGTGAGCTAATACTGCAGCGACAACATTTGTAATTTAACGATGGCCGGCAAAACGCTCCAGTTGTTTAGAGTGGTTGCAGTAACCACATTTTACCACAGGGAGTCATTTTTACTTCATTTCTACAAAATGCACCTTTAAGATTTTCTCCTTGTGTGCTTTTTAAACAGGACAAAATAAAATTGAAATGTAGGACCCTACCTGTCAAAATAAACTGAATGGGAATGCCGGTAATAGGGCTGCTGGTAGTTCTCACCACCTTTCCACCTACACTGTCGGTCAGAGTCATGGTCTGTCTGGGAAAGTCCTCCATCGTCAGCTGGACTGCATATGGACCTTCATTACTGCTGTTAGTTGGACTGAATGACAGAGTGCAAGACTGAAAAATGACAGAAACGAGACAAATTGTAGAATCAGATCAGAAGGAGTTTTAACCCTTGAACGTTTGGTCATGTTAACTCATTCATTGACAGGTCAGGCTTGGGAACGAGTCCCTGCACCGTGAGAGGAAACACGCTGATCTTCACTCGCGTGTGTCACATGTCACATGATCAGGAAGCAGAAAATCCATGAATTAGAAGATCAGTTTGGACTGCTGCTGTGAAAAATGCTAGGCGCTAACCAGGAGTGTTCTGACCAGGAAACGGCTGGCAGTGAATGACTTAACGTTACCTCAGTTTAAATGTATGTTTTTGACTTTGACATGCATTTGACAAACTGATGAAAAACATACACCATTTAATTGGAGAATGTATTTCCAATGTGAATACATTTTGCTCCTCTAGATGTGGAGGAGAAGCAGATCTACTCTCAGCCCCTCCTGGATAACCGAGCTTCTCACCCTGTCTCTATGGGAGAGTCCAGCCACCCTGTGGAGAAAACTCATTTTGGCCTCTTGTATCCGCGATCTCACACTTTCGGTCACCACCCAAAGCTTGTGACCGTAGGTGAGGGTAGGAACGTAGATCAATTGATTCATTCAGAGCTTCACTTTCCAGCTCAGCTCTCTCTTCACCCTGACAGACCGGTACAATGCCCACATCGCCGTACATGCAGCACCAATCCGCCTGTCGATCTCCTGATCCATCCTTCCCTCATTTGTGAACAAGGGTATCTACTGGTACTACGTCGTGATTAGCTGTATTTCTCAGTTTTGTTTTGTTTTTGCAGTAAATATGATTACGGTTAATTAAATACGGTAAAATCTGGTCTAATTTAAAAATAGAATTCCTTAGTATTACATTTTTCCTCAAAATTCTGAGAATAGTTAATGAAGGCTTCAATTTAATTCCCTCCATATTTCATCAGCATGAACCTAATTACTGGGAAACCCGTTTTAGACCAACAGGTTTTATTCACACCAGACTCCGCTCCGTGACACAAAAAATGACCCTGAGAAACATCACAGACTGTCCCTGAACATTTTAACCAACAAATCTTTATTCTAGCAGCATTTTCTTCATCACACCCATCTGTCCTCTGTGCCTGCTGACGCTTCTGCTTTGGTGGTTCGGGTGAGCGCTCCACGCGCTCCAGACCTAAGTTCAAGTCCCGCCTCCAACTTTGACAGCTACACAAAGCCTTCTCTACACCATTTACGCAAGATTTAAACTCGAAACGGGACACTGTCAATAATGAGAGACATAATGTGTGATTATGTGTGAAAATTAATGAAAATGAGGGACATCTGGTCACCCTAACTACAGCGGCTAGTCAGGGTTATTTGCCCAGAAGTCGGACCTAAAAGAATAATCTACAAATTCCAACTATAAATCATTCTGGAGCAGGGAGAACCGCTCATCGCATGGCTAATGGTGTTGGCTCAGGTACGGATAAGAAAGTCATGCAGGTAAGATACAGCACACACATTGAGGTTCGGTCTATGAGAGTGATCCACATATACTACGGATCATTCTGGTAAGTTATCGGTTTCGTTTTTCGGTTAAATCATTGTGTACAGGCAGCTGTAAAACTGTCAGAAAATAGTTAAATTTTTCTGTAGATTAATGATTTATACTGGGAGAGCCCGATGCGGCTGAGGCTCTGAATGCTATGTTAGCTAGTAGCACAGAAAAACATAACAAGTGCACAATAAAAGTACTTAAATGGTACCGATTTTGGTTCTAAAAGCATTCACCATCATTCCATGCTGGCTTTGCCATCAGCACCTAGATCGACTTGCAAGCATTCAGAGTCTTGAAAATGTTGTTTCCCATCCATCTGTGACCGCTTGTCCACACAGGGTCATGGGCGCTGTGGTTCAGCCTCACGAAGACTGACATTTGGTGCTCCAGTTAAAATGCAACTACTGGTCTGTGTAAGATGGTTACCTGTAGACTTCAATGCTGAGACTTCCATCTTGTTCAATTTGCATTTTGACTCACAACACCCACTGGAGCACAAGACGTCAGTCATCAGGACTTTACACCATTGGACCGAGAACATCTTCGGTATGTTCTTGCTGTGTCTAGTTTCTAATTCCATTTTTGTTTTGTTTTTTTTAAACACAGAAAAGTTTTTTTTTTTTTACCTTGCTGACAGTTTCGTTTGCCAACTGCAAAACTTCCTCAGAGCTGACGCTGGTGGTGGCACCACTTCCTACTCCGTTTATCCACGGGCAGCAGAGGACGTTGTCGCCCTCTGCTGCCCGTGGATGTGTAATGTGTAAACCCCATCGTCTCTGTTCACGGTCCCGTATCCATGTCTCCTTATCTCTATGGCTTCCTTTATCCATCAAAAGATGTCAGCAAGGTAAAAAAAAAAAAAAAAAAAACCTTTTCTGTGTTTTAAAAAAGAACCAAAAATGGGACCGAGAACATTCCCAGAAAGACTGAAGGAAAACAAAAGTAAGAAAAACACATTAAGAAAGCTCTCCGAAACTGCAGAAAGCCTAAATGGGCCTTTGTGAAATCTGCAGAGAAGTCTGGAAAAGCATCCAAAGCAGCAACCAGCAAAGAAAAGGACAACAGATGCAAAGGCACCGTCATCCCATACGTGGCAGGAGTCTCAAAGAAACTTAGAAGAATCTTCTCCAACACAACATCCCGGTAAACTTTAAACCCAAGCCCTAACCCTAACCCTAACCAACACCATAAGGACAAGGGACACACCTTTGAAGATGAGGAAGTACGTATTCTGGACAGAGAAGATAGATGGTTTGAGAGAGGAGTAAAACAAGCTATCTATGTCAAACAAGAAAAACCCACTTTAAATAGGGGAGGGGCTTATTTCACCTTTCCAGTACCTGTTGACCCTTTGCACGTGACGTCACGCCACTCATGGGACCGCCCCGTTCGCCATGATGGACAGCAAAAAGACCGTTACACACGTTGAAACTCCAGTGAAGCTAGTCAAAACAAGCCTGTTTGTAGCCTTTTATCGCTTTTATTTAGTTGGTTTAACAGTAAAATGGTAACAACTTGCTACGTGGCTGGCTGCACCAACAGACAAGGATGTAAAGTCAACTTGGTTTTTTTTGTTTTGTTTTTTTCAAAAAACGTTGATCGCGACTTGAGGACGGAGATGAACTGCAGTGATCAATCAAACGGACTAGCAGCCCTCAGGTTCACAGCGAACGTGTTTTTACCGGGTAAAGTTAACGTTTATTTATTTCATGACGAAGACAGGGGCAGGGACGAATGTGATGCGTTCTTCTGATGGATGGATATCTCACTATGGAGGACGCGCGGTACCGTCCTCCATGGTGAAATGTGAGATAATTAATTACAATATTGCTCCAATGTATGAAAATGTGTGTTAAAATTACGTTATTTAGTACGAGCATCGCCGTTAAGAGAGATCTTGTCTCATGCCGGTGTGAGAGCAGCAGCTGAACACACGGTGACACCACCAGCAACAAAAACTAGTAGGGATCCGGACATTTTTTTAAATCAGCTTCGGTGTAAAGTGAAACACTGTTTATACCATAATGTTATAAATCCAAATACTTTTCCCTTTGTTTAGTACTCGTGTCGCTCACTGTTTACATGGTTTTGCCATCCAGTATGGCGGACCCACGTGATTAAGTGACGTAGGTGCAAAGGGTCAGTAAGGCAGCTTTGGATCTCATTTCTAAGCAGTTTCAGTCTAGGTCACACCTTCCTGCATCTGATCAAGATGGCAACTCCCTCACAATATAGGCTAACAACTCATCAGAGGATACAGAGGAGGGGTACTCAAAGTAGTTTTGGCTAGTTAAATAACAACAGACAGCTGCAGCTTATAAGCTTGACTCTCCTATATTCCCGTTAGAATTGACAAAACTCCTCAGATGAGAAGAGAAACGTCTTCAAGAAACCAAAGAAGTCCAGTTACTTTCATTTGAACCCTTTTGATAAAATTCTGATTGTCCCTTTCAGGGTATTGCACTCTTCAAGCTGGTTTTTGCGTGACCTTCATCACCACTCTCTCCTTATTCTGCTCTTTCTACCAATTCCGCCTTTCCCAGGATTCACTGATTTCCCTCTTTCCTATTCACTTACTTCTCTTCTGGCGGGAGCCGGGATCAAACCTACAACCTTGAGATTCCTGGACAACCCGCTCTACCCTCTGAGCTACTGGCAATAAAGCAAAGCAGCAGTGTTAAACATCCAACAGCTTTCCAAATAAAAGACACATGCACGGTTTCAGTTGCTAAAAAGTGTTGCTACTTGTAAAACCTCCTGTTGAGATACAGAGCAGGAAATAAACCATAGACCTTTTGGATACTGGCTGCAGTCTTTACTTGTTATTGCATGAACTGCCAAATTTATGCATGCTCTTGCAATTCTCAGGGGATTTTATGACCTCGCAGAACTAGCTGCATTCGCTGCAGATTCGCTCCTGAAATGGTCCTGGTGGTTAAGGGACGCGCCACTGAATGCACATATTGTGTTACACACAGCTATTGCTGAAAGCCTGGGTTACAGATTTACTCTCAAAAGTAAAATCTCACTCTATCTACTTTATTGTGCCAACTTGTGTCATGTGACCCGTGGCCAACAATTGTTACTCACTGAAAAGAGGCTGAGAACAAGCGGTGGTGTGCAGATGCTGCACTCGTGACGTGAAGCAGCTGCATATCTACATCTAACCGCATCTCCATCAGGGTCAAAGGTCAACAGGCTGATATTCCTCTGACAGTTTGAAGGAACTCTGAAAAAGAAGGAAAACTTAACCCACAGTTTTAGATTCATCTATAAAAAATCCCATGAATAACAAAACAGGAGTTATTGTCAAATTGACGGCTCAGACTGATGCATCTGCATCTGTTTCATAGATCTTGTGTTTCTATTACAAAGTGAAGCTGATCCACAGTGACAAAAGTTGAGTTTTGTTTATAAGGATGAGAAAACAATATCTGAAACATCAGGGTAATCTGAATACTTTACAGCCATTATTAAAAATGCGAGGTTCTAATTAAATTCAACATGTATTTGGAAAACAAACAAACTGACCTCAGTGTTGGGAGAATCGTGGTTTGTGGTGATGAGTTGGGTTTACTGATGTCTGACCGGTTCCTCAGTTCAAGAGTCAGTAAAGATGTCCAAGACAAAATGCCATTTTTGTTATCCGTCCAGTTTCTATCACTCCACCTAGAATAGGAGTTACTATTTCAGATTCTAGTGTTCTGATTTCAAATCGACCATCTGAAAGATGTCTGAAAATATGACGTATTTTTCTTTTCTCCAGAGACAAAAAGTAATTAGTTACGCTTCAAAGACATAAACAACAAAAATGAACTATTATGATGCAGTGCTGAGGTAGACTCACATGGTGGAGGATGAGGAGAAACTGGCATTGTTGATTTTCGATATTCGTTCAGTCTGACACCCGCCATCACTGAATTGATCAACACGTTGTATATTTTTCCAATAGCTACAGTCGCCACCACAAAACCACGAATCAAACTCTCGACACGAAGCAAAGCTAAATCTTTCACAACGGACCACCTGTGGATTTGAAGGGAGGAGACGTTAACATTTTGACGTGATTCATGTAGAGCACATTTTAGTCTTTATTTTAATAAAGTATGCACAAAATCTACAGGTAAAAGCTGCACTTTTAGAGAAAATACAACAAAAAGGTACAAATTTTAAAGATGAAAAATGTCTATTGCTTTTTTCTTGGTTAACACATTAAATAGTCAAGTAAAAATCTACATCAACTAACCTGGTATCCAGCTCCTTGGAAGAGTTTAGTAGTGTAGCTAAACACATAGCCATAGAAACTCGCTTCAGTCGTGCTGACCAGCTGCAGCAGCAGAACAGAGAGCAACATGGTGCATGAGGGCGTCTTCACATCAAAGACTGAGTTATCAGAGACAGGAGTGTTTAATCAGCTACACAACCTTTAAGCCACACCCTCTTTTTTTTATTCTCTGTTCTACCCACAGATATCCAGGTCCAGATTCACCAGAAACGCACTACACACACACTTTGTTCAAATTTGAATAAACTATTATGCCGCTTTTGGAGAAAATTCTGTCTGTCTGTCACCTAATCAAATAAGACGGGTCGTTGTTCATTAGAACTAAATGCCACCAATAAATTGGTTCCACAAAAATAAACAATCAATAATGAACTAGAGTCTGCTTCTAGACCTGCAGAAAGAGAAAAACGAACCAAAAAAAAAATGGGGGGACACACAACAATACAACTAGAGCAAGCTATCACTGCGTCAACCTGATGAGGAAATACAAAATCAACATTGTTTCACTGAACAATCACATGATAATGACTCAGTGCATTTAGTGCCAACCACAGCCTTAAGACATGTGTTGAAAATGCCCAAGTCCATAATTATGAGAGCACCATGTGAGCACCTGTGTGTGTACACGCGCTTATTTATGTAAGGTCAGCGACCCGGGACCCAGGGGCGACCACCCCCCGCCGGGAACCCAACAGAGTCCAGGGACTCAGACCCCGCCAGGCAGCCAACGGGATTAATCAGACAGACTCCAAAAATCTTAAACCCCCTGACCCGCCAATACTCAGACAGACCAAGGCACCACACTCAATACAAAATGTGGCAGGGGGAGGGCAGGTGAAGATGTGTAGTAGTAAAATAAGTTCGAGGAGAGGGGAGGAGTCCAAGACCCCACCTGACATTTACAGCCATACACAGACACAGTCACACACTCCCTCCCTCATGCTCACACATACACATACAACCTAAGATTTACACAAATGAGCGCTAGACACCCACTCATGCTCCCCATACACACCCTATTCACTCTGGTCCCGGTACTGCTGCACAAAGGGTAGAACCATCACCGGTTCCCAGAGTGTCAGCTTCCAGAGGCTGAGCTCTGGAAGCTGACACTCAAATGAAACCGGGAAGAAGATCTTAGAGATTTGCCACTGACACAAAGAGTCAACAAACTGGCCAAACCATAAAGAGCTTTAAAAACAAACAAGAGCTCGAGAAGCAGTCAGGCAGCCAGTGGAAGGCAAATAAGAAGAGACGGATGTGCTCGTGTGATGGACTGACACAAGGGTAGCATCATCAGGAACTTCATGCAACAGGTAAGTTCAAATTAATTCAAATTAATCTGCATTTGCAAGTGAAAAGCAGCTGGTAAAAGTGAGCACTTGCTTTCAAATGTTTTTGACTGGCAAATGATGAACATGTATGAGTTTCAAAAAAGCGCGGTGACCTTGTGTCAGCATGAAGAGCTGACTTTATTCCAAAGATTTCAGTCACCAAAGAGAGAGAAAATCAAAATAAGCAAACTGACATTAAACGTTCTAACACACATCCCATTATATAACCTAACCCTAACCCTTCATTTACAATTCAATGAAAAAGATGGACACTTCCTTGAAAGGCAAACTGAATGTAAATGGTATTGTAATCACTGGATGTGATTAGTATAATACTGATTTGTTTGCCAAGAAAAGTCATAAGAATTTAGAATAACTTTTACTTTAGTGGTGAAGTTTTGTTTTGAGTATGTCATTTGCATGCGTGTGCGTGTGCACGCGTGTGTGTGCACGCATGTGTGTGTGTGTGCGTGCATGCGTGTGTGTCCGCTCTGTCTTCTCGATCCCCAGTGAGTCATGGCAGATGGCTGCTTATAATGAGCCAGGATCCTCTGGAGGTTTCTTCCTGCTAAAAGGGAGTTTTCCTCTCCACTGTCGCTAAATGCTTGCGTAGTATGAGGATTGCTCTAAAGCAGGGGTGTCAAATATGCGGCCCGCGGGCCGGATCTGGCCCGCAAGCGGGTTAAATCTGGCCCGCGGGATGGTTGTGTAAACTTTATGTTCATACTTTACAATGTAGAGTGAAAATAAACTTATCCTTGTGAGCGAGTTTTCTCTGTAATGAGTATAAATAAAACAAAGCTGCGCTCAAGGCTCACACAAGAACTTGAATCACATCCTGAAGTTGGCTGCCACTCAGGATGTGACTTCTGATATTGATGTGCTGGTGAAAGCTAAAAGATGTAAAGTAAAATGAGTCAAATATACTTTAAGTGCTGCATGAAACTGATCTTGCCATGTGATCTGTAAGCTCTTTGAATCACTAAGGAATGTTTGTTTAATTTGTTGATTTTTTTATTTTTTTCAATTTTTCAAGTACACTTCAGGTGTTGTACTTGTACTACACTGTCCTCAGGCTCCAGCCTTGTTTTATATTGATTGTATTAAAACAAAGAAAACAATCTGAAGTTTTTTTTTTTTACTTTACCGGTCCGGCCCACTTGGGACTAGATTTCCCTCAATGTGGCCCCTGAGCTAAAATGAGTTTGACACCCCTGCTCTAAACCATCACAGTCAGTACTTCTTTTATTGATGCATTTATTGATAATATTTCCTATTTCATCACTAGTTACTGGACTTAAATATATACTGTTTTTATTGCTTTTGATATTCTCGCCTGTACTATAATTAGTTCTTTTTGGAATGTTTTTTGCCAAGTCAGGTCCCACATTAGTTAAAAAAAATGGTTAAATTCATTTTTTATTTTACTGGTTTCACTAATTTCGGACTGTCCGTTTTCAAAATAATTTGGAACAGTTGAAGCTATTTTATTTCTTTTTATGGCATTATTTATTATTCCCCAAGTAGCTCTAATATTATTTTTGTTTATTTTTCTAATAAATTGCTATAATATTCCTTTTTTTGTCTTTTGATTATAGACACTAATTAATTCTTATATTTTTTGCATTTCCTTTCTGCTTCACTTGTTCTTCGTTTTAAAAAACATCTATATAATGTATTTTTTTCTTACACGCATTCAGCAGCCCTTTTGTCATCCATGATTTGTTCATCCTCCCTCTCTTTGTTTGAGTTTTTGTTTTACAGTTTTTGTCATATTGACTACATCATATTCCTATGAAAGAAATGTAAGCCAAGTTTACATCATCAACATATACTTCATCCCAGTTTTGTTGTTCCAGATCTCTTTTTAGTGCATCTATAGCGTTTTGTGACCTGTCCCTTATAAGTTTTTCCATTTTTTGTTGATTTTTGATCTGGTGATTTTTATAGACTGTGAAAATTGGCAGATGATCACTGATATCAGTCATCACTATTCCACTTCTCTCTATTCCCTCTGAAGCATTAGTAAATATATTATCTATAATTGTTGAGCTATGCGCGTCATTTCTTGTTGGTTTGGTTATGAGTGGAAACAGACCCAGTAGATACATTGAATTTATGAAGTCGTTTGCTGTCTTTGAATTGTTTACATTTTCCAGATCAACATTAAAGTCCCCACAGAGAATTGCATCCTTGTTACAGATTCCACTCAACATCTCAGTAATTGTATTTGTACATGATTCTACACAAGATCCAGGTGCTCTATAGATACAACTTATTATTATGTTTTTTGTCTTTTCAGAGATTATTTCAATCGTGATCATTTCCATTACATCTTGGATGACTGTTGACATGTTATGAATGACTTTACTTTTTAAATTGTGACATACATACAGTGCTACACCACCACCTCTTTTATTATTCCGATTCATCAAGTACATTTCATACCCCTCTATTTGTACCTCCTCCTCATCTCCTTCTTTTAACCATGTTTCTGTTATGGCAATGATTTGAAAAGGTTTTTTATTTTGTGTTAAATAATCCAATATTTTAAAGTAAACTGTCTCCTCCTCATGCTGACTCTGCTGCACAGTGTCTGCACATGAGCTGTGCATGCAATCTTCACACTGGCCAGAGGGGGCTTGTGAACTCTGGTGTGTGCTCCTCCAGGTGGGCCAAATCAGGCAATCAAGAACTCACCACTAGTGGCTTCTTGATGCATACAGCAGTCAATCAACCAGTGTGTGACAAAACTGAGATGGCAAGCCAGTTGGAGGTATGCACGGGAGTTGGGTGTAGGGGGGATTGACGTTGGTGGTATTGGGGGGGCGTTTGGTAGTCCGCCTTGGCGTTTGGGGGTCGTAAGGGTTGACTGGCACTTGCTGGAGATTAAGAACAAGTTGAGAGGTGTGATGAGTTGGGAGGTGGAGTTTTTGTAGTATGTGAATGATGGTTACGAACAGTATTTAAGGGTTTTTACGGATGGGTCTAAGGATCTTGGTCTTGGGAGTTCTGGGTTTGCGTTTGTGGTTCCAAGTTATGGCTATAGCGAGAGTTACAGGATGCAAGGGTTATTGTCCGTGTGTACAGTGGAAATGTTGGCATTATTATGGGCACTGGAATGGGTGGGGAGGAATATGCATAAGAATACATTAATTTGCTCTGATTCTAAATCGGTGTTGCAGAGTTTGGAGAGTAGGACTACAAGTCGTCCGGATATTTTGGACAGGATCCTGAAGCAGCATTCACAGATTGAACAACAAGGAAGATCAGTGATCCTTTGTATGGGGACCAAAGGTTGTGGGTGATGGAGAGGTTGGGTAGGGAAGGAGGAGCACTGACTGTGAGGTCTTTGTTCGTTAACATAGGCTTTCTTTGGGGATTCCTTAAAGATTCAGGTCTGAAAGATAGACTGTAAACTCTGATCCACACTCTGGAACAGTAGGGGCGGTGATGCACCTTTCAGTTGGTTACCGGCCGCCGTAAAACTCTAAGAAGAAGAAGAAGAAGAAGAAGAAGAACAATTCAGCTGTGAGGAGAACTTTGATCTTGACAGGCTATCGGTAAGCTCTTGAGGTGATTCACATGGACTTGTTTCTGAGCCAAGTTTTGTGGCAAACAAATGTGCTGGGAGGAAGTTTGTGTTCTTTCTTTAAGTTTATCAGAAAAATATGGGTTTCCATCCCAATTTATGGAAATTTAATATTTAAAAATGGTAACCCAAGATTCTTTGTTTAAATCCTGAAATTAGTGAATATATTTAGTTAAAATGTAAATAAGATTTTTTGAAAAAATCCTTAGTTAAAACCTTAATTAAAATGTTTAAAATACACAGGTTAAATACTGAAAATGTAACTGTGAAAGTAAAAATTTATAAGGTAGTAAAATCTGAGAAAAAAAAAAACTTCTTGTTTAATTTAAAGACCAGAATGTTTAATCTTTGCTTTCATTGTGCAATTACCCACTTCTGGGATTAGCACCTAACATGGTTAAAGTATACTTTTACTTAGAACTTAAGCACTTCTATTTAAATTACAGATGTTGGTTGAAATGCTTTTTAGTTTGTGTTATCTGTAAAATGCATTTAGTTTTGTTTTCTGTGTGATCCTTAAAAAGTTCTATTTTTGTATTTAAAGGTTTTCACCTGATACTGATGCTGACTTATGATGATCCTGAAACTGGTCAAATAAAGACATATCTGAGTGAAGCCAAAGTCTGGTCTTTTCAAGTGTAGACGCCTCACAGAAAGAAGAAACACTTGACAACAATACAGACTTCTACTATTGAAGTGAATGATGGAGAGTGTACCCTCTATCAAAACTGAATCACTTAGTTCTTGTTCACTAAAATATTCACATTTATTATTCATATGTATGTACAAATTGTTTTCTAGTTCCTTTCCAGGGTCATATATCTTGTATTCTAGTTCCTCATATGTATTTGTTGTTATGCCCATATGCTTGTGTTGTGGTATACTTGTATTTCATTTATGTGATGCTATATGAGATTGTACTTAATTCTACATCCCTCTTCCAACTTTCACTGTTCATTAAATTTTTCCAGTTCTCCCAGCTCCTTTATTATCTCAGCCTGTGACCCTTCTTGTTCTCTGATCCATGCTCTTCCGTTCCTTGTCCATGTAGCTACAAATTTTTTCTGCTTTTTTAGCATCCATGCCTCTAGCTACGGTCCCATTTTTTTGGTTAAATGTTCATTTATATACACATTGGTGCCTCTTAGCTTGTTTGCTTGTAACAGAACACTGTTTGTTTTCTGCTGGTAAACCTTACAATAATAGTTGGTTTAGCTTTTTCAAAAATTTTTTGGCAGTGCATGACATATTGATATAGCATCTCTTTGAATAGTTATGTTCTTACTGTGCAGAAAAGTAACAACTTGCTGTTCTAGTGTCTCAAGTTCTTTGTCTGAAGCCTCTTCTGCTGCGTCGTGATTTGCTACTGCTTTTGCATAGCTTCTGTGTCGGGTTTCTAGTCCCATCATCACCAAATCCTCTCGTCTTTTATCTAACCCTAACCCTCCCAAAAATAAACAATGAAAAAGAATCTGCTTCTAGACCTGCAGAAAGAGACAAAAAAAAATGGGACACAACAATACAACAAGATCAAGCTATCACTGCATCAACTTGATGAAGAAATATATAATCAACATTGTTTAACCAACACATTCTCACACTCTAAGTGTCAGAAACAAACGCTTGGTCAGCCACCCTCCACGTCAGACCCCAGACGCCAAAAGTGCCCTTTTTCGTTACTTATGTGCGAAAAGGGTTTTTTCCCTTTTGTAACTGCAGATCCCAATGCAGCGTTACACTGACGTGATTAGATATCCGCTGATGCGGCACCAAACTAGCTCATTTAACCGCACCTTAACCTTAACGTTTCACTATTTATAACCTTCCCCTCTCCCTCACCCTAACCTTAACCCTCTTGCTACCTAAAACGTTACTCTCACTGCGATCAAGCGTTTGTTTCCCATGCATTCTGACTCTGACAGTCAGAGTCTGACTGTGAATTTTCGTATTTGCCGCCCAAGGGGAACGTTAGAACATACCATCTGGTGAGGGGGAGGTTACACATACCCTCTACTTTTAACCTCCACCATGGTAGTTGAAACCTCCCCCTTGCGTTGGCTCGGTCCAAGCTCGACCAATGACGAGGCGGCTCCCGCCATTCACCTCATAGAGCCGGCTTTTAGAGCAACCGACACATCACTAATGTGTTTGCTAGCAAGATGGTTAAGGTTAGGATAGGGGTGAGGGGAAGGTTAAATAAGTGGATAAGGTTAAGGTGAGGTACAATGAGCTTGTTTGGTGCCCTGGCTGCGGACATCCCATCGCGTCAGTGTAACGCTGCATTGGGATGCAACGGTAGCGGACATCCCATCACCTCAGTTTTACGCTGCATTGGGATCTGCAGTCAAATAAGGTAAAAACCCCTTTTCGCACATAAGTAACGAAAAAGGACACTTTTGGCGTCAGGGGTCTGACGTGGAGGGTGGCTGACCAAGCGTTTGTTTTTGACGCGCTGGGAGTGAGAATGTGTTGCATCAGCAGGATTTTCCCTGCTGTAAACAGGCAAATCTGCTCATTCCTTCTAGCTACCATGTTTTTTTAATCATAAACGTGTATTTGACTAGTGCCGGCCCAGCAACCGTCACATGGGTGTCTTAAGCAGAATTTCACCTTGTGACCCACAGTTAGAAGCAGAAAACAACCTTAAAGTTACGAGCTAGATATTAAACAGCACAGATGAGGTCAAAGGTCAACAATGTAGTTATAAAATAATCTGGTATCATTATTACTTTAAAGGAGCAGTAGATGTTTTTTTGCTTGCTGATCAAGCAAGGTACTTTTTGAAAATCCAACTCCCCCTTCCTCAGGCGTCCCCCACCTAAGCCACGCCCCCAGAACAGGAGAATGTGTGTTTGTTCCTGAGGGTTCAGTTCACGAGTTTCGATCAGTTGTTCTTAACTTCATCTGCACCGCACAAACGGCAATCTAAGAAAAACCCACGAGCAATCGATTAAAACTTCTAGAACCTACCCTTAACCCACACGTGAGTTGCCAAGGCAACAAACTGACAGACAGCTCTGGCAGTGTGTTGACAGGCAACATGGCCGTCACCTAAACATTTCCCATTAAGAAAAGACTCTAAACAGAACATGTAAAAGTGAATGTAAAGGTGAACTATTTCTTTATGTTTAACAACGGAAAAGTTATACGGGCTTTTATTTTGATAGCGTCATAGCAACCGTAGCCAAGTAGGGAGGCGCAACGGGCGTTACACAGAAGAGGCAAACGGAAATCTATTAGAAGTAAAGACGGAGCAAATGATAGGCTATTAACAGTTCACGGAGAAGAAGACAAAAAAAGTTTGAAGAATACTTCTGTCTAGCTTCAGTTGATAAGGGGAACAAGGTTTGTAACTATAATTCAGAATGTTGTTATGAAAACGGAACGTGTATGGGTACCTATATGATTGTATTAGTGGTGAAAAAGGCTACCAATGTAATCAGTTATGCACAGTGTTGGGAACGTTACTTTAAAAAAGTAATTAGTTATAGTTACTGATTACTTTGTCAAAAAAGTAACTCAGTTACTAACTGAGTTACAAGATCATAAAAGTAACTAATTACCAACAAACATAACTACTTAGTTACTTTTTTCATTAAAGAATGCAAGAATTACTACAATAGTGAAATATAAATGACTATTGACTGGAACATAATAAAATGTACGTCAAAATGTTTTTTATAAACCTGAATAATTTCAATAAATAAGCACTTAACAGGAGGAACTACTAATAGGAACATTACACTAATCTAGACTATTAAAAGGTCACTGTGTGATATTTAACAAGACCCCAATCAGCTCAAATTTAAAATTGCAAATAGAAACACCTGTAGAGTTTCCCGAGCCTTTAAATGGTATCTCGGTCTAGTTAAATTACAGAAATAAATGTAATTTTGCACAGTATTCTAATTTTTCCAGCTTCACATAATTGTGTGTTTTTAGCAGCATTTCTGTGCTGCTAATCTAGTATCGGTTAAACAAATAAATAAATACCCATTAAAATTACACTAGAAGAGGCACAAATCTGATGGAGGACTTAAATGTACTAACGTGGGTCAGACCCAACCACAGAAGAGCTGAAGCTCGGTGGTAAACACACACACAGGTAGTTCTAATAACACCTGAGCTCCATGTCGTTTGAGACTGATGCATCAGTGTTACAGCGGGGCTAAAGACATGATCAGAAACAGGTTACAGCTGGATGATCTAGGAAGGTAGAAGATCAGGACGTTTGAGCGGTGAACAGGTGAGCGGACCTTCGGGACGTCCCGCTGTCACGCCAAGAAGGGCACGGCTGCAGACCCGCAAATTCGCTGCTGCAGCAATGAATCTGCGGGTCTGCAGCCGTAGATATTCATCACGTCTTCCTCGTTCTTCACGGCCGTGATGCTCTTGGATGAAAACATCTGCCTCTTTAGCTCCTGATCAGCTGATGACAGCTTCAACACACCGCGCTGCTTAACGCATGCATTTCCTTATCAGTAACAGAAACAATGTTTTGATAAAAGAAGACGTGGGCCGCTGCTGTAAAAAAAGTGAGGCGTGAACCGGAAAAGCTTCTGCCGATCACAATTCAACAACGGATTATGAAAGAACAGATAACGCTCGAAACACGCAGATTCTTCCTGATGTGAGAGGTGAGTCTCCACTTTGTTTTAGCGTCGACATCATCCTAGCGCACCGACACCTCTCTCTCCCTGGCTGCAGCTGAAGTGTGGCGGTCAGAAAGCCTGTTGCTCAACGTTCGACAAGCACATGGTAACGCACAACCTTCCGTCCCCGTTAACGGTAACGGCGTTGCAACGGCGGGAAAAGTAATTAATTAGATTATTCCGTTACCTATAAAAGAACGCCGTTAGAAACGCCGTTATACTTAAACGGCGTTACTCCCAACACTGTTCAGGACCCCCCCCCCCTAATAAAATAGAGCTGACCCGGTGCTCCACGAGCAGGACAAAAAACACATTGCTCCTCCTGAATCAGAGGTTCGACAATCCAACGGACCCACCTCTCAAGAACCCTTGAATAGTGGTAAGATGGCGCCCATGAGTGGCTGTGCGTCTGCTAGGCTCCTGATCTTTTTTGGTTATTTGGTGTTTTTTATTGTTTTTTCTCTATCTGGTGCGGAGTCCCTGCTAACATATGATCGAGACTTACTGTTGTCGATCAGGTCCGCGATGATCAACCTCCAGAACTCGATACCAGACCCGCTTTCCCACCGCCTCTGGAACCTGGCGTTAACCCAGGTCTCGGCCCTTTGTTACCTGTCGGCCTGCCGCTGCCCAGGAGGCCATGGAAGAGGAGACGGGGGAAGATAGCCGGCTTCTTCGTTCAGCTTCGAAAGATCCTGAGAGGCGAAGCTCTGCCTGATCGCTGCTCCGCGGCTGTGTTGTGGCGGATCCAACAGAAACTTAACGAAGTTGGGCTGATCTCGCTGCTAAATGGAGCCCCTGATGCGGGACGCTACCTGAAGGCGTGGGAGACAAAGAACCTCCGCGGGCATAGCCTGGAGTCGCTACATAGCTTAGCCCGCCAGCCGCCCGCCATTATCGAGCCTGCGGCACACACATCGCCAGATTCCTCCGCAAAAATTATGTTGATTAACGCGCGCTCCATCGCCAACAAGTCTCACATCCTCAACGATCTGTCCTGGACCAAAAAATTAAACTTTTTGTGGATTTCTGAGTCGTGGCAGCACGAAAATTACGTCACTCATCTCCGTGAGCTCTGTCCTCAAGACTGCTCTTTTTTCTCTGCTCCACGATCCACAGGCCGCGGTGGAGGAACAGCTGTTATCTTTAAGAAACACTTTTCGTGCCAAATTATATCCTCAAACTCCTACAGCTCATTCGAGATGATCATGATTAAAATTGGTCGAGTTCAACCAGTTTATGGAATTCTGGTCTATCGCCCACCTGGATCTACTTCATCCTTCCTGTCTGACTTTCAGGATCTCCTATCTTCAACTATTAAACTAGACAGGATAATCATTGTTGGAGATTTCAACAACCACACTGAGAATCTATCTAACTGCTCCACTAGGGAGTTCCTAAACATGATGAACTATTTTAACTTCTCTCAACTCGTGTCTGGTCCCACTCACAGAGCAGGCCACACCCTGGATCTGGTCTTTTCCTATGGACTTCTTGTTGATAAACTGCAGATAAATGATGTTGTGTTCAGTGACCATAAGTCAGTTTCTTTTCATATTAACCTAAATTCTGAATCTCGTCTCCGCCAAGCAACGACGTATTATCAACAGTTCTACCATTTTAAATTTCTCCTCCCTCTTTGACTTTGTACCTCCTTCCTCTGTTGACGTAGAGCTCCTTACTAACTCATTTAATGATCACTGCCTCAAAATTCTAGATCAGGTTGCCCCTTACAAAACCAGCCGCAGTTCCAGTGCCTCCAGTTCACCCTGGCTGAACAACCGGATTCTTGAACTTAGACGCTCCTGTAGAAAAGCGGAACGACGGTGGAAGAGGTCAGGTCTGGTTGTTCATCGCGAATATTTTAAAGAACTTCTCGAGTCATACAACGAAGCTGTAGAAAATGCCAGGTCTTCTATCTTCAGCAACCTCACATGTCAAAATAAGAATAATCCCAAGGTTTTGTTTGATACCATCTCCAGCATCGTGTCTTCTCCTCCGCAGCAGGCTCAACTATCTTCAGCTGATGACTGTAACAGATTTCTCCACTTTTTTGCCAACAAGGTGTTGAATCTGAGATCCAGCATTCCACCAGCCCTCCCCCCCCCCCCCCCCTCAGGAGGGGAGGCCCCCCAGTGCTCCGAGTCTTTCCCCTCCTTCTCCCCAATTACACTAAATGACTTAACCTCAATAATCAGTCAGATGAAACTCTCATCATGCTCATCAGATGTCTTAACTCCCTCTGTTTTAGTCAGGTGCCTTGCCTCTATCAGTCCATCCCTGTTGACTATAATCAACAGCTCACTGAGCCAAGGCTGTGTTCCATCTTACTTTAAAAATGCAGTAGTGATTCCTCTCTTAAAGAAACCCAACCTTGACGCCAGCTCCACCAGTAACTTTAGGCCCATTTCAAAACTACCTTTCATCAGTAAAGTACTTCAGAAGGTTGTGGAAACCCAACTCAGATCCTGGTTTTCCAAGTCAAAGATCTCTGACCCCTTCCAATCTTGCTTTCTGAAGCAGCACTGAACTGAGACTGCTCTAGTAAGGGTGCATAATGACCTCCTGATGGCTGCTGATGCAGGGAAATGCTCTGTCATGGTCCTGCTTGACCTCAGTGCAGCATTTGACACTGTAGACCACAACGTTCTACTAAACAGGTTAAAGGCCCTGGCTGAGATTTCAGGTTCTGCTCTAGACTGGCTCTCTTCTTATCTCACCAACAGAACATTCACAGTGAAGTCCGAAACCTTCTCTTCAGATACTGCCTCTCTAACATGTGGGGTCCCACAAGGTTCAGTTCTAGGGCATCTACTATTCGCATTCTATATTCTTCCCCTAGCTGGCATCATTCAGTCTTATCTCCTACCACATCTACGCTGATGATATTCAGCTCTATATGTCCTTTATGCCACACCAGTTGGACATGTTGGCCACACTTGTACTCTGCCTGACCCAGATCAGTAACTGGCTGTCCAGCAACTTTCTTGTCCTTAATGCTAACAAGACAGAGACCCTGATCGCTGCACCCCCGGAACTTCAGCCAAAAATCGAGCAAGAAATTGCCTCTTTTTGCCCATCAGCCAAGGCCAACATTAGAAACCTAGGAGTTATTTTTGATCCAGCTTTAAGTTTAGACTCAGAAGTCAAAACCATCTCCCGCTCATTTCAAAAGTCCGTAAACTGGTTTCTACTGCAGATCTGGAAAAAATCACCCATGCCTTTGTGCCATCACGCTTAGACTACTGTAACGCTCTTTTCACTGGTCTCCGCAAAACCTCCCTCTCACGCCTTCAAGCCATCCAAAATGCAGCGGCCAGACTCCTAACCAAATCCAGCAGACGAGCTCACATCACCCCAGTTTTACAGTCCCTCCACTGGCTCCCGGTAGAACAGACCTGGGCATTTTACGGCCCGCGGGCCACATCCGGCCCTTTGGTTGACTTTGACCGGCCCGCGTAAGGTTAATTGGAAATTACAAAATAAATGTATTTTCTCATTTTACCTCATGCATGGGCTAAGGCTGCATTGCTTTTATTTTGAAGTTGTTTTTTACGTGCACAATGACGCAATACGTATAGCAACAAGTGCCCGCGGTTGACATGATGATTGTAGCCTTAGAAATGTCCGCTCATGCAAAAAAAAAAAAAAAGAAAGATGCCGAATGCAGGATTTTCAACAAAAATTGGACTGCTAAGTATTTTTTTTTACTGAAGTCGGAGGTAAAGCCGTGTGTTTGGTTTGCGGGGAGGAGATTGCCGTGTTTAAGGACTACAATTTGAGTCGGCATTACGACAAGAAACACTCGGAAAAATACAAGAACTTGTCTGATGCTGAGAGGGCACGGACATCCGAAGCTTTGCTAGCAAAGTTGCAAAAGCAGCAAGGCTTTTGTACTAAGCTTCACACATCCAGGGATGCAGCAACCAGGACCAGCTTTGTGATATCCCACAAAATAGCTAAAAACAGCGAACCGTGACCAGGAGGATCGAGGACATTGTGGGGAACCTGGAGCTTCAGCTGCAACGTGAAGTGGCAAGTTTTGACTTTTTCTCATTAGACGGGAGCTGTGATGTCCGGGACACAGCCCAGCTGCTCGTATTTGTCCGGGGATAACGGACTTCAAGCTCACAGAGGAGCGGGCAGCAATGCGGTCGATGAAAGGGACAACGACAGGGAGTGATCTTTTTACAGAGGTAAATGTGTGCATGGACACTCTGGGATTGAAATGGGAGAGACTGTCAGGTGTCACAACAGACGGTTGTCCAAATCTTAAAGCCGGGCGTACACTGTGCGACTTTTTCACTTTTTTGAGCCGATTTTCCAGTCGTGCGAGAAGCCACGACATCGGGGCGAGTTTTGCGCCGAGCGGTCGTGTAGTGTACAGGGGGTTACGAGAGGCGATTAACACCACGTGACCAGCCGCCGATCAGCAGTCGTGAGGTCGCAGGGACTTCTGGTGTGTTTAATATTTCGCTCGTCTCTCGTGAGGGTATCGCACTGTTGAAGCGGCGCTGCGAGCAGCTGCAAGCAGCTGCGATCCCAAAAGTATCAGAACCGCTCACGGCGCATGCGCGCGCAATCCTTTATCAACGCCGGCCGGTCGCTCGCTATTTCCCTAATAACACACGTTGTTCGTTTTTGTTTCTACACGTTTTTTTTTACTCACAAAGATTGTCAAGAAAGCGTGTTTGTCGTGTTCATGTCAAATTAAACTGATCACAAAACACAGATTTACTTTATTTATTTCGTTTTCCTCATCCAACCCCCATAAATCCCTGTGTGTCCTCCTGCAGCACTCCCGAAGGACAACAGGCAAAACAAAAAAGTCTGACGTGTTGAGTAAAAACTGCTATTTTTAGCACATTTTTAGGGCCGACATGTTGCTACCAGACGTACAGTGTGAGCAGTCAGGTCGCATCCGAGAACTGGGTCGTGCAGTGTGAGCACACGACTCGTGAGATCTGCTCTTAGCTGAAGCTGAACGCTGCGAGTGAAAAAGTCGCACAGTGTACGCCCGGCTTTAAGGAGGACTTTCCAAACCTGAGGAGACATGCTCAGAAGATGTTGGTTCTCTTCAACTCTACCTACATTTGTGAACAAACATTTTCAATGATGAAGTTTACAAAATCCAGGTATAGATCCTCTCTCACTGATGATCATTTGTCAGCTGTGCTTCGCATCTCCACCTCAGACATTCAACCTGACTTTGATGCACTCGTTAAAGCCCAGCAGAGACTAGATTTCTCTCACTGAATAAGAAAAAAATTGCTTAAAAACACAAAATAAGGTGTTTGGACCACAAATGTAGGCAACTAGCAGTGAACTGGGACACTTTTTTTAAACCTCTTTCTCAAGATCACAGTTCAGTGATTTTATTTTACAGACAATACTGTGTGTCTGTAGAATGCTAAGAACCTCTTTCCAACAATATTTGAAACTCAGAATGTGTTTTGGAGTGAATGTGACTGAAACTGTTGACTAATATAAGTCACAAATGTTTAACAAAAACCAAATGTGCACACTTTGTTTACCATTGCCTAGGGAAATTTGAATAAATCACATTTTTGTAAGCCAACCTCACTTTTTCCTTTTTGCTCATTTATAACATATAGTCTACTCTTACCAGCTTGAAGAAACAATGGTATTTACTGCTTTTTATAAAGAAATACCATTAATATTATGCATAATTGACTTCAGCCTTTTGGCCTGCGGCCCTCCACAATATTTTCTATTTCTCATGTGGCCCCGTGGAAAAAATAATTGCCCACCCCTGCGGTAGAATATAGAATTCAGTTTGAAGTTTTAGTCCTGACCTATAGAGTGTCGCGTGCCCGTCCCATTTACCGGTTCCGTTAGAACTTATGAGACGGTGCATCCATCAGGGTTCGAGTGGGGGTGTCGGCGAGTTTAATCGTACTAGACCCGGGTTTGGACCACCTAATTAGAATCGTGTCTTTTATTTTAAAGGTGAAATGACTTGCACGAATAGCCATCCCCAGAGTAGTCCACTTCTTTTAAACTCGTTACCTTTTGGTTAAGATACTAGAGAGAAGTCTGGAGGCAAGCCAAGCCTCTCAGCAATTGTTTGGGTTATCCGGATTAATTGCGCCTCTAACAGCTTATGTGGGAGGTTGGTAACTATAAAATGATTTATGCTAGTTGATCAGGCTATCATAAGTTTATCAATTTATTTATTAATCCAACCACTCCAGCTGTTAGAGACTTTTTCAACCTGCAATCAGAGCCAAAAATAACCTCTAATATTCTGTTTTTATCGCCCTTAAGACAACTCGTTACTCGCAAGGAGGGGGGAGTTAAAACTCCCCTTATCTTAAGGTTTCTTTATATCATTTTATTACAAACTGTAAAGTAAGTCCTGATAATTCAGAGACCTATGATCGACATGCTTACCTCTGTGCAATTATGGCCAGGGCCCCCAACCGTGAAGCTTTAGAGAAAACCTGAAATAATCAGGATTATGTTTCTTTTCCAAAAAAGTTTATTACAAAATAGAAAATACAAAAATGGGCAAATAAAAAACAACTGCTATCCCCCAAGGAGGAATTAGTTCAAAATGATTAAAGAGCAAGTCACCCCCAAATCAACTATTTTTTTCTGATAAACTATATAAATGTGTGTCTAATCGTGCTGCAGACACGTGTAGTCAATAGTTTTGCACTTTAGTGCATTTTAGTTAAAATTTAAATTTTCTGCCTGAAACTGTCAGTGTTGTGCCGTTGTCAGGTAAAAACTCTGCACTGCATTTGAATTTAAATCTGCCACCGCTATTGGCTAAGAGGTATTTTATGATGTAAACTGGTACATTATGATGTCACAATTTCATGAGTGTGTATATTTGTTAGTGGCTCCACCCTCTCAGTCTGCTAGGCAACAGCATTTGTTGCATTTTTCAAACATGAAGTGGGAGTGAAGTACGCTTCTTGTTAGGGGTGACTTGCTCTTTAAATAAGAGTTAGTTTACACTAGCTCCTGTCTTCTGAGAATCTCCCCAAAAACTCTTTCCTTGGAATCCCCAAAGTCTCTCTCAATCTGCCTCTTCTGCTGTTCAGAGCTGTTCTTATATACCCTTCCTGGGCCAGCTTAAGGTCATGGGGTCATTTACCAGATACACACTTTGTAGCTCAACACAAAACATTTGGTGTCATTTTCACTACATGCAGCATTCTTCTTAACACAGGTCATTACATCATCTTTTACAGCATTCTTCAGTTTCTCTCCAATGTTCCTGAGAGGGCTTCTGGATCTGATGGGCTTGTCTTCATTCTGTTCTCCTCCAATCCCATCTTTCCCAGCCAGGGGTGGATCCAGGGGTGGGGCCAGCCTCCTGACCTTTCGCCCAGTTCTGTCCTCTTGTCCTTCTGACCCTTGTGTGACCCTTGTTTCTGACCACAGTTTTTGACCTGCAGCCCAGCTCCTGTCTTCTGGCTGATTTTGCTCGCACAAGCCAGTCCAGTGTGGCTCACCTTTTGACCCCGTACTTGCCACTGTCTTTGGCATGTGGGGACTCGCAACAAGAGCTCTTAACAACCAGGCTCCAAGCTACCTATCTGAGCTTTTATCCCCACACACCACCTCTCGGAACCTTAGATCCACATCTGAAAACCTCCTGGCTGTTCCTCGAACCAGACTGAAAACCAAAGGGGACAGGGCTTTTCAGACTATTGCCCCCAGACTTTGGAACGGTCTACCTTCAAATCTCCGTCTCTCTAACACTGTAGAGGTCTTTAAAAATCATCTAAAAACTCACCTTTTCATCCAGGCGTTCCCTCCCTAAATGTTTCAAAAAGATGGCTTTGTTCGGGTTCACACCTTCACTTTGTTTACACTCATGATTTTATTTTCTACTTTATCACTGCTATTGTTTTTCTGATGTTTTTATTGGTTAGAGGTATTTGCCCTGATCTTTATCATGTTGTACAGCGCTTTGTGATTTATATCTGTGAAAGGCGCTCTATAAATAAACTTTTACTTACTTACTTACCAGGGAGGCTCAGAAGTGTGATCCCCCTGTAGTTGGAACACACCCTATACGGTCCCACTCTCGGCTAGCATCCGTCACACACTGCACCCGACTCCTTTGGCCCCTCCCACGAGTGGTGAGCCCATGGAAAGGGGGATCCACGTTTCCTCTTCAGGTTATGCCTGGCTGGGCTCCATGGGTGAAAGCCTGGCCACCGTGCACTCGCCAATGTGCCCGAACTCCAGGCCTGGCTCCAGAGGAAAACACTGATGACCCGCATATGGGCGAGGGAACACTGTTTGCATATATCAGGGTATCCGCGGGTCCTTAAAAAGTCTTAAATTTGCTTTTCCAAATTTAAGGCCTTAAAAATCCTTAGAAATGACAAATAATCCTTAAATACAGTTTCCAAAGGTCTTAAATGACCAAAGACCCAATAAACAAGATATTTTTATTTTATAAAATTTTCGTGAATTTCTAGTTAGTGTTCAGCATTTTTGTACACGATGTTGGCGTAAGCGGAACCGTACACATTCAGTTGGTTGTGAAAGGGGGCTATTTTTAGATGAGCACATTAGCTGGTTAAGCTAGTGGGAGCTTGCACCATGGGGAAGTGCAAGTTTAATGGTAACTGGATGGCTAATCCCACGTTTGCGACGTGGATAGCACCGGTTCCAAGCAATAGCTGGAAATTATAGCTTAAATGAAATAAAAAAAAATAGCTTAAAGTTGGTCAAAGTGGCCTTAAAAAGGTCTTAAAAAGTCTTAAATTTGGCTCCCTTAAACATGCAGATACCCTGATATATTTTTCCTCATAAGGGGTCTTTGGGCTGCTCTTTGGCTGATCCCTCACCTAGGACCTGATTGCCATGGGTGACCCTACCAGAGACATAAAGCCTCAGACAACTTAGGTCCTTGGATCATTGGGACACTAACCCCTCTACCACAGTAAGCTGGCAGCCCAAGGAGGACCACATTTAATGTGTGAATATACTGATGAATAAATCATTAATACATTCAACAAGTAGACTCATGTGGTGTATTCAATATCTGAAATAAAGCATTATTTCAAGAATAAACAATCATGTTGATTCATTCATCACTGTGATGCAGTCAGGCATTATTAAAACACTTTAGATAAAACATTTATTGTTTATTTGTTCTCAAACTGTTAAGCAAAGAACTATTTTATATCTTCATTAAAAGGGGCTTAGATAAAAGTCTCGTCTCCTGTAGAGGTGCCTTGTGTCTTGTGATAAGGACACTGGACAAGTTAAGATATTATCGCCACCTCCTGGTGCCAGGTCGACAAATTATGTGTCTTGGCAGAAAGTTAACCATTGGCACATTTGATAAATACATGGCCTCGGCCACGTTACAACAGATTTCATCACCTTCAGCTTACGACAGGTGACAGATGCGTGCTCAGATTGGTCCCTTGCATCAATCTGTGACATGGTATTATGTTACAAATTCACCTTTAAACCCACAACTGCACTCATGGAGTGTATGTGGCTTAGAACGTGAGAGCAGGTGTGAAAGTCTAGGTGTTAAAGTTCTAGAAACCGCTGAGATCAAAGAAGATGAAAACAAATGTGTGGAAGGAGCCTTTAACTGATGCTGAATCAGAAGCTGTCATGTGAAGCTGCTTAAATGAAGCAGTCAAAGAAAAGGTTTGTGTGGCAGGATCATTTCCTCTGATGAAGCAGACGGTGGTGTCAGTGAACTCCAACACTTTCTCATCTGGTCTGTTCAGAGAACACAGCTGTTACTGTCACCACAGCACATCTGCTCCATTCAACACATCTGGATCAGTTCTGTGCAGATATGAGCAGACAGTGATAGTTGATCAGACTGTCAGCTGTTGTTTTGTTGTGTTGATGCAGGCTTGGAAGTTGTTTGACAGCAAACACAAAACAAAGAGGAACAAACGCACACGTCCCATTGAGACTGATGATTTCTGTTCCTGTTTATTG